>NC_056748.1:506587671-506850171 GCF_019279795.1 Protopterus annectens
TTCTAGAAAACGTTGAGCAAAAGAGTTGGTACATGAGTAGTTTTCCCAGTTAATGGTGGGGTAGTTGAAATCACCCATTATTAGGGTGTTGGGTTGTATCCTAATACTTTCCAGTGTATCAAGAAATGAGGAGTGGGAATCCTGGGACATGGTAGGGGGTCTGTAGCAAGCTACAATTTGGATTGCGGTCTTGCCCAGAGTTAGTTGCACTTGGATAATCTCAGATGCATTATGCTGTGCAACTAGCCTGGAGGTGTGGATAACCTTAATGAATATGGACATGTCTCCGCCTTTCGGGCTTCGTTCTGGGTTAGGTGGCCGAAAGGTGTGGTATGAATTGTAGCCTGGTAATGCAGGGGTGCTCTCTGGAGCTTTGAACCAGGTCTCTGTCACTGCACAGATGTCAATGTTCTCCATTTTAAGGAGTGCCTCGAGTGAGTGCATTTTGAGGTTTAGACTTCTAGCATTGAGTAGCATTACCCTCAGATTTTGCTTGCTTGTACCTGTTACGGTGGTGACTTTGCCATGAAATACATTTGAGTTTCAGACTTCATACCCTTCAGATAATGCATGCCAACATGAATGCCTTATTCTAACAATGTTCTAAGAGCAATATTTGAAATGTCCCTATTTTTTGCCTTTAAACTTTGCCCAGATTTTTTGTGCTAAGAGGAATGGATAGAGATATGTGCGGGACATTATGCAGATACTGTAAAGAGGAGCATGGGAACAGGGTACTTTGGCTGTGGCATTTCAACAGCCTATAACCTCATTCCTTATGGTTAGGCTGTCAGAGGAATACACACACACACACACACACACACACACACACACACACACACACACACACACACTGCAAAACTGTGCATGATACAAAGTATTGTTAAACACAATAACAACCCAGTTTAGTAGACAACATGTAGCAGTGGATAATGCAGTTAGTAGCAGTACCACACCTGGCCATCTTACAGTTCAAGTATTATGGTTCCAAGATCATCAGGACCCTGCTTCTGAATCACAAACAAACCAGGGTCAAAGTACCAGTGTAGCAGCAAGATGCAGGAAGCGAAAGTCATTTCTTTTTTTTGGGGGGGGCCCAAGACGGCCAAGTGAAGGCAGCAAATTTTCAAGCTCTGCAGAATTAGATTTAAATAGTGGAATATACATATTTTTTTCAAAATATTTTAGCAGAACTTAATTGATAATAGTTCTGACTTTTCTAGTCTTGATTCTTGTAGAAATGTATAATACATTTCCTGCTACTTTTGCTTGGAGACTAATCTACTAAGTGAAGATGAGCAACTCCTAGCATTCTGACACTGACATTTCTTTGAGGAAGGATTTGCAGCTACTGACATCTACTCTTCAGCAGTTATCTTTGAAAACTGATGGTCTCCAGCAGAAATTAAGAAACCTTAGAGAAAACGGTCTTAAACTGATGTCTTCAATAACTGCTTCAACATCAGCAAACCAAAATTCCTGATATGGAGAATGCGTTGAATGAATGACATAGACTGGAGACTAAAGGAAGAAGAAGAATCTCAAACTGATTTTCTTCTAAAACAGAATCCTTGGCATCTTAACAAAATCGATGACTCGGAAAACAGAGAAAGGAGATGTAACATTAGGATATTTAGACTTCCAGAAAAAAAATGAAAGTGAGGATTTAATTTCATTTCTAAATACTTGGATTCCTGAAATATTAAATCCACAAGAGAATGTTTCCTGTGGCATTGAAAGAACTCACAGTGCCATAGCTAGGCCCACTTCACCTTCCCAGTCTCCTTTAAGAGCTATTTGTATCATATATTGAAAAAGTAACTAGTACTTAAAACTTTGAAATATAAACTGAACTTAATCAGACTTAATGATTATTCATCTAAAACAATGGACTTCAGGAAAACCTGCTGGCATCTTGTTAAATCTCAGATGATATGTCCAGCAAAAAAAAAAAAAAAAAAATACATCTGTCAAATAAAATAAGTATCTTTAACAATTCAGAAGTTTCTGCGGTCATCAAAAACAACAACTTTATTCCTATAACAGAATTGGTCACCTCTTCTCTAAAAAGATGATAAAAAAAAATCCTGGACTGATTTAAAGAAAAAAAAGTAAAAAAAAAACAGACTACAGTTGTAACAGTTCTAACAAAGCTACAAAATCATCAGTCACAAAATGAGTATCACTTTTGAACATTTTCTTCCGTTTACTGCATTATTAAGTTTTGCCCAGGATAATAATGCCCAATACCCAAATTTTTCAGCTTTCTATATTAAAAACAGTTAAAACATATGATACTGTTCAAATATATACTTCTTAAATGCATTTGGTTGAAGAATTATCTTTACAGTTCTGTATCAGACACTACTTGGTTATTTATGTTCCTATGTCTCACTCACATATTACTTTCTCATCAAAGTTAATTTCCTTATTCATTTATTTTTTAGCTTAATAGATATGTTTTCAAGTTAGAAAGGGGAATTGTACTCCCTATTTATAAAACTGTTACATTATTAATAATATATATAGTTATCCAAGTATTAAAGTTTAACTTTATTGTTTATGACAGATCATCTTAAGTAGATGCTTTTACAGCAAACATTCTGACTCTGTATATACATATTTATATTTAATATACTTCTAAATAACTTTATTAGCTTTGTTTCACAGCTGATGAAATTTAGTGCTGGTCGTATAGTGTTGGTCTGTTGTGTTTAACTGTTAACGGCTGTAGGGTGGGTCATTTTGCTCTGCAACACCATACAATATTTATTTCTGAACTGTTTTCTAAACTGGCACCATTTTTAGGACATGAGAAGGCTAGAGCCTTTTAATAGCCATTCTATAATTTTTTCTATTTTCCCTCTGGACTTCCTTTACACTTACCTGGAGGTATTTTGCTAGCTTGTATTGCAGGGTTGGGGCTACCAAGCCATCATAGGTTATGCAAGGTCTTTATTTCCTCTAACGCCTTTTACAGGAATCCATTTCTGCTTTTGTTACAACACTTCCCTTTATGATACAATGGATCTAACTTTCTTTCTACATATATATATATATATATATATATATATATATATATATATATATATATATATATATATATATATGTGCATTGCTGCACCCAAATTTATTTTTATATTAAGTATTTAAGCTTTTTAAATTAGGGTGAGAGAACAGGAATGTGAGAGAAAAGGAAAAACTTACAAGCGCTTATTGCTATTGTCATATTACTTACATGCTTATCAAATCATTTGCTAATTGGAATTTAGAAACATTGTACATATTTTGATGATATACACAAGTGCTTCTTATTACTCTATGAACTATTTTCTTTATAAATGAATACTAGAAGTTGGGATGTCTTCTTGATTATTTAAGTGAGATTTAATATATGAAATCACATTTTAAAATTAATAATAAAATACTTATTCACCTTTACTTTTGTTACTTACATTTATTATAACCATGAACTACTTTTGTTTATGTCTCACAGTTAGGAAAGGTAGAGGTGGAGAGATGTAGGTGAAGATGAAAAAGTATGAAGTATTAATTTGCTACTTCTTTAATAATGACTAAGAGACCTTCTAGCAATAGGTTTAAAATATGTATTAACAATATCAAGCTGAGCATAACATGCTCCTCTGTAATTAATTCTAGTAACTGGTAAACATTATTCAGAATTGATTGGAACTGTACCATTTTGTTCTCACGAGGTTATGTAGGTATAACATGACATTGTTTTTGTTGCTCTGTTGTGTTTAACTTAACTGCTGTGGGGAAGGTTGTTTGGTTGGTTACACTGTGTGATGAATTTATCTGAAGTAACTGTTTTTTGAACTGGTGCCATATTCAAGAAAGGAGCTAGATTCATTTAATAGCCTTTTTTTTCCTCCTTTCCCTCTAGACTCCCTTTACACTTACCTCAAGGTATTTTTCCAGCTTGTATTGCAAGTTTGGAGCTGTCAAGTTGTCATAGATTACGTGAAGCTTTTATTTTTTTCTTTCAAGAAGCCATTCGTGTTTCCAATGCATCACTTCCCTTTGCGACACAACTGTGCTAGCTTTCTTCTTTTACCCATGCATGGCTACACCCACATTTATATTCATATAAAGTCTTTAAACTATTTATACTCAATTAACTTTATACGTCTCTCTCTCTCTCTCTCTCTCTCTATATATATATATATATATATATATATATATATATATATACACACACACACACACAAAACAAAGATGGAAGTGTGAGGGGGATGGGGAAAGAAAAGGAAGAATTTATTAGTTTTAATAAGTGTATACTGCTAATGTTATATTACTTACATGTTTATTGAATCAATTATTTCTTGAGATTTAGAAACATCATGCCCGTTTTGATGATGCACACAGGTGCATCTGATTACTTTAAGAAGTCACATTTCTTTATACATGAATGTTAAAGTTGGGATATTTTCTTGATTACTTAAGTGAAGTTCAATATATGAAATGAAGCTTTCAAAATGAATGACAAAATACTTATTCACATTTATTTTTGTTACCTACGTTTATTACAACCATAAGCTCCAATTTTTTGCATCCCTTAGTTGGTGAAGGAAGAGATGATGAGAGGGAGAAGATAAAAGAGTATGAATTATTAAATTGCTACTTCATTAATAATGATCAATAGGTCTTCTATTAAATAGGCTTAAAATATTTATTAATATCAAGCACAAGCATACCTCTCAACTGTAAGGATTTTTGCATCATATTTTTAATCTGTTTTTCATAAAATTGTGGTTTTCTGGCAAATTATTTAAGATTGAAGTTAGAAAGTAATGAGACATTTGAGTTTCAGACTTCATACCCTTCAGAAAATCCATGCAAATGCAAAGCCTGTTATTCTAACTTTGTAAGTGCAATATTTCAAAATTGTCCCTATTTGTGGGCCTTTCTCTCACTTTTATGTATGGCTTTGTCCAGATTTCTTGCTCCAAGAGGCTGAGGTGTGTGACAACAAGCTCATCTATAATGAATTATATTAATTGGTAAACATTATTCAGCACTGATTGTTACTGTAACATTTTGTTCTCACCACCTATTAATATATTATACATATAGACATACAGATATATATATATATATATATATATATATATATATATATATATATATGGGTCTACTGTATAACTTCGAAAATACACCATCAAAATTACACAGTAGACCCTGGGTTACGCGAAAGTGCACTTTCATGAAACCTGCTTCAGCGAACGGGCTATGTACTGCAGTTTAGTGCAGTAGTCACGGACCTTAGGGTTAGGACACCGGTCATGGTAAGGGGATAGCTAGTAAGGCTATCCCCTTACCATGACCTGTGCCCTAACCCTAAGGTCCATGACTACCGCACCACAGTGGAGGACATAGAACGTTTTCCTACAGTCATCCACTGTGATGCGATACGTTCGCAGAAGCAGTGTTTGCGGAAGTGCACTTTCGAGTAAGTGCACTTTCACAGAACACAGGGTCTGCTGTATAGTTTCAAAGTGTATTTTCGAAGTTATACAGTAGACGCATATATATATATGTGTGTGTGTGTGTGTGTGTGTGTATGTTAAGTAGTATCTTTTCACTGGTGTCACTTCATTTCTCTATCAATATTAATAAAGTCTCCCATAAATAAATTATTCACTGCAGAGTTCAATCAGATAAATTCTATATTCTTATTTCTTTAGGTTATACTCCAATTAAGTATTATTGAATAGTCTGATAGGATTTTTGCTTTTCTATTGGACTGGGAAGTTAATATGTTCTTACAGCTTAACTATTATCTCTATTCTTTTATCATTTGGTATGAACTATAAGAGCTTATGCTCCAAAAATTTAGACTTTGTGTTACCTATTATGATTCATTGCCTATGCCCCCCCTTTATTTTATGGTGGGGAGATATAGAAGAAAAGTAGAAATAAATAGGAAAATGAGAAGCTATCATTTACATACAGATTGATTTAACACTGTTATCTTTAAATGTTAATGGTATAATTAATCCAAAGAAAATATCAAATTTAATAACATATCTAAACAATAATTAAGCACAAGTGGTTTTCCTTCAAGAAACTCATTTTAAGCAAAACACTATTTGGAACCCTGGTAACTTTATACTTCTCGCTCAATCTTCTTTTAAAATGAAATGAAGAGGAGTCATGATACTTTGGAAGAAAACTATAGATATCCCACAAATAATTTAGAAAAACGAAGACCAAGATGGCCTTTTTACTCTTAACATCTTGAAGTTTAACAAGAGACTATGGACTTCAGTTAACCTCAACTGGTTTCTTGGTATGGGCCGAAGTCTAGCCAGAATCATGTAGATTTCAATCTCAATAACTATAAAGGTAATTTGATAATAGGGGTATTTTAATTGTATACTGGAAGATTCTGACACCACTAATAATAGAAAATTAAGGTTGATTTCCAATGTGAAAACACTTAAAAAAACAGATTGTTTCTCTTAACTTACATGATACATTTAATAATAAAGACCCTAACTCTACTCTTTTCTCACTAGGATTATAAATATGGTATTAAACTTTGAATTTCTTAATATTAAGAAAATACCAACAAAATTAAAAATTTAATTACAAAATCATATTTCTTCAAGAATTCATGGTTAAAATTAAAAAAATAAATAAATTCATAAAAGCAAGCCTTAGGTATGGATGGAATAATAGAAAATTATAAACTTTTCCACGTTCTATCACATATTTGTTTTCATAAAATTTTAATTGAAATACAATCTCAAGGAATAAAAAATCTTCTTCTTGGACATATTCATCAATTACTCTTACATTAAAGAGAATACAAATCTACAACTTTGTTCTTCAAAGAAATTAGGATAGACAAAAGGAACCACTATATATGTATTCAAACCAAACACAAAAATAACCCACACAATTTCTGGGCTGCCATTAATAAAATCCTACAAGCAGTAAAGACCAGGACTCCACCCACAAACATTGACACCACCACCAATAATATTGTCATCCAATTCAGCTAACACTTCACCAAATCCATCAAAGCTTTCACCAACAGTAGTTCTCCCACTTCACATCCATACCTATCTTTAATACCAGCAGATCAAAGCCTCTTCTCCTTATAGCCTGTCCAAACTAGCACGATATATAAATACCTAAATAGGCTTAAACCCACAACCCTGGCTGCTGACGAATTACCTGCAGAATATCTAATGGTCACAGCCAAAGCCATCTCTTACCCAGTCTCCATGCTCATTAACTGCTCTTTATCAGAAAAATGCATTCCTTCTCTGTGGAAAAGTTTGCATATGATACCTCTGCACAAAGGAGGTAACTCTGTGGAACTAATTATTGTCCAATTACCATTCTAGCCCCTTATCTAAAATCCTCAAAAAATGTATACATTCCCAAATAATGCAGTATCTCCTCACTAATAAACTGCTAACCTACACCCAGCATGGACTCCATCCCATCACAGTACTACCACAGGCATTATTGGGTTTACCAACACAGTAAACCAACATTGAAACAATGATAACCTAGTATCCACTGTATACCTTGATCTGTCCAAGGCTTCAATACTGTTTCCCATCCCAAACTCCCTTCTGCTCTCTCAAATCTTAATCTCAGCCACTTCACACTAGCATGGTTTCAAGACCATCTAACCAACCGCCAACAAGCAGTAAAATGGCAAAATACCTTATCTCCCCTCCTACCTGTCACCCTAGAGGTCCCTCAAGGATCCATTCTTGGACCTCTTCTTTTCAACATATTCACCAACCAACTCCACAAAGCTACCCAGCATGCCACTTTATGTCCAGTATGTTGATGACTCCACTCTAATCTGCTCCACCCCATCACTCCCTCAACTCCAGGAATTGACACAAGAGTCCTTTGCAGCTGTTGAAACCTGGTTAGCCAATTCTCAACTAATACCCAACCCCAATTTAACACAGCTAATGATATTCTATCCCACTAGAGCCTTAGACCCCATACAACCATTCACAATATTCTCAGCCAATAGCACCCCTATAATACCTGTCCAACACACTAAACTGCTACAGGTTATCATAGATCATGACATGAAGTTCAATATGCACATTACACAGACAATAAAGAAAGTCCATAAAAAACTCCGAACTCTATATAAATGCAAAAAGTACCTCACCAATGACAGTAAAGCCACCATCACAGGAGCCCACCTACTATCCATACTCATCTATGCCTCCCCCATACTCATCAATCTAAACAAAGTAGAGTTTAATGAACTAAACACCTGCTGCAATAAAATAGCTAGGTTTGCTACTGACTCACCCTTCAGGACACATCACTGCATAGCAATCAAGCAACTATCCTGGCTAGAATTACCCAATCTGCTCAAATATAACCAGCTTACAATAGCCCACCAAATTCTATATTATCCTGATAGAGTTCTTGCTCTGCAAGGTCTACTTAATATCTACTCTAACAAACCCCTATTAAGATCCACCAGTAAAGCACTGGCTGACATAGGCTAAAGCAACAATAGCTCTGGGGAATTTTTGTTTTCTATTTCTGTTGCAAAAGCATGGAATACTATCCCTGTAGACATTGGGACCACTGAAAACAAAAATAATTAAAAAAAACTCCTCTGGTACCATTTACATAGTTCTTGGCTATGTAATTGTTCTGACCCTGGATAACTTCATTTAGAGCATATTATATACCTCAACCTTCTATGAAACCTTACAAATCCTTTCTATATTCTTAATCAATGTGTGTCTACTGTACTAGCCACTGATGCATGCAACCAAATAACTGAAGAAAATGTCCTTTCAACTGTATTGTTTATTGTAACACACTGTGCTCCTTATAGTATATTTCCTTTTTGCTCCTTTCTTGGCCTTGAAACTGTACTTTAACTTTTGACTCTGTACTGTACTTTATTAACATGTGTATTGTATTTACTGTATTTGCTGTACTAATCTTTGTAAAGCTTTTCTCCTCGGGCCTCCACTAAAAATGGGATCCATGCCCAGTTGGAATTTCCAAGTAAACAAATATAAAATAAATAATTAAATTCTTACAGGCCTATTTCTCAACTAAATAATGATTACAAGATCTTCATGACCATTATTACTAATAGAATAAAAGAACCCTTTGCTCATATAATTAATCCTGACCATACAGGTTTTACACATCAAAGGCAATCTCATGATAATATTATATGTATAATAACATCGATTTTTGAACAGAAAGAATGAAGAAGCTTTAATAATTGGCTTAGACATTGAAAAAGCTTTTGACTCTAACTTGGAATTACTTAATATTCTAAAATGATTTGATTTTCCCACATTTCATTTTCCTCTTAAATAATATTTACAACAATAACTTAGCTGTGTTAAAATTTGTTCCTTTTTCTTCAGAATTCATTCCTCTAACTAAAGGTACTAAACAAGGTTGCCTACTTTCTTCAATCTTATTCACCCTTGCTACTGAAATTGTTACTATTTTCATATGAACAAATTAAAACATTATTGGTCTTGATGTATTTAATCAATATTCTTCTAAAATTACTTTGTTTGCAGACGATGTGTTATTAACACTACCAAGTTCAAAATCAACTCTTCCAGAATTAGAATCCACAATACATTTATTCCAATCCATCTCTGGTCTTAATTTTAATCATCACAATCTAAATTATTGTTTTCTTTTTATTTAGAATTAAGCAAGTACATAAAAAACACATTACTGGGAAACAATCATCAATGCTTGAATACTTGGGTATTGCTCTACTAAAGCTACTAAAGTCCGTAGAAGAAATAATTTCCAATTTTAATAATATCATAAAAATAATAGAAAATGTCTTATTTTTAAATGGAACAAGCTTTTTATTTCTTTTGAAGATAGATCAGTTAATAAAGATTATTTTTATGATATATATATATATATATATATATATATATATATATATATATATACATACACATACACACACACACACACACACACACACACACACACACACACATATATATATATATATATATATATATATATATATATATATAAAATGCTCTGTCTCTCTTTCCAGAAAAACTTTTTATTAAAAAACATAAAAATTTCCTTGGTTCCCTAAGAAAAACAGAATAGCACTTTATCATATCAGACCATGGAGGTCCCAGAGGAATCAATATTCAAGAAATTGATACTTATATTAAAGCTTCAATATTTAAAATAATTTTAAACTGTGTGGATTCAAATTATAATTTAATTGGATACCTTTATATTTAACACTTCTTAAAATGATAATCTTTCAGGGAACAACTTTCTAATGAATCAAAATCATTTTTACTGGCATTATCTTTGCAATTTCATACAATATAATACTCATCTTCCTACTAATTCTACTTATAAAACATTGTACTTAAGGCTTTTAATATACAATTATTTCCAATTTTGATGTCAAAATCTGGTTTGAAATTTTAATTCCTTATAGCATCACAAGGACATTTTTTGATACAATACATAGTGACCCATGTAATACTTTGGAATCCCAACATTTTGTTTGTTGGCAACATTGCCATAAAGATCTCAAAATACACATCATAGAATTTGACTTAAAATATCAAGATTGGTTATTACTGCAAAGTGTGAAAATACAGTCTCATGAACTATACTCATTTCTCATTCATTCATTCACAGTTTAGAGAAACCCCTAAATTAATATGTTTTTATGTGAAATTATTTACAACAAATGAAACATTAAAAACTTAAGTTCAAAATTATATATTTTTTTATAAAATACAAGATAAATTATTTCCGCAGTGGTACGGTGGTAGCGTTGTTACCTCACAGCAAGAGGTTCTCCCATTCGATGTTTGGCTTGGGAGTGCCTTCTGTATGGAGTCTGCATGTCCTCCCCATGGTTGGGTAGCATTTGAAAGACATGTGTGTGTAAATGGGCATGCCTTCGTTGAAGATTGGGTGTTGAGCTGGCACCTCGGCACTTCGTAAAAATCTACTGCCAATCATTAGAAGACTGGAGTTCCGCTGCGGTGACCCCTTATCAGGAAAAAGCCAAAAGACAAACAACAACAACAAGATAAATCTAAATGATAAATTTTGGAATCATATTACTCAGGGTCGCATCTCTTGTTTAACCAATGGGAACAAAACTTAAATTTTATCTCCTGTTAAATTTACAACCTGGACACAAAATTGGCACATATTTACATGGAAATTTCTGCATAGAGCATTTTAACTTCAAATAAATAGCTAAAATTAGTAAAAACAATAATATATATTGATGGAAATGTATGCATGAATGCAATGCTGACTGGTTACATATCTTTTATACCTGTCCCTCTCTAAGTCAATTTTGGTGTAATTTAGATTTTTTAAAAGCTTTATTTTCCAACATATTTTCATTATCTAAATCTCTGATTTTACTTAATGTAAATGATGGTCATGTCCTGAAAAATTATAAACTTTTCTTGTTATGGACTATTCTTGCAGTAGCAAGGAAAACCATTACTAGAAAATAGAAATCCACTACTTCACCACTTTTTGAAGACTTCTCATATTTCTTAAAAGAAACAGTCTACAAAGAAACCAATGTTAAAGAAGACAGGATTCATCCTATATAATTTATCAATAATCTTTGGATGAAAATGATATTGGTTATTGAAATTTATCAACTGAATCTTGCCCCTGATAGTTAAATAATAGATGATTTCTTTTTTGGAATTTGATCATTACCATTTTTGATATCAGGCCTTTGTATATAGGTTAAACTTTTGCTTTATTTATATTTTATCTTATTTTTATTATATTATTACAATGTCAATACTTACTATTTTTATGTAAAAAAATAAAGTTTCATTGAGTAAAAAAAGTCATTTATTTACCATAATATTAGATCTGCTTAGAGAATTCAATGTTTGTTAATCTCAGATGCCCTATAAATGCTTAACTTGGTGGATAAAATTCTCAGAAGCTACTCTTACATCTCCCCTACCCATGGCACCTTGAATCTCTCATCTCTATGTTCAGTGGGAGACCAATCTAAAAACACAAATGCAGTTTTGTGAGGCCTTGCCCAGCAGAAATGAGGGAATGGAGTGTGGGCTGATTAATATCAGCACACCGATTAAGTTTAGACTTGGAAGCAGAGTCATAGCTAGGTCATTTGTCACTCTAGGCAATCCCAGAATATCACCCTACCTTGAACCTGAAGAGGGGGACCAAAACAGAAAAAAAGCATTCAGCAAAAATAAGATGAAAAAAAGGAAAAGTCCTAGCTCTTTGCTACAGCTGCAAAGATTAAAGCTCACCAAACCTATTTATTTAAGCAGGTGCATTAATGCACTCATGTCAGATTTGCAACTTATCAGAGATGCTGATCATGCATCTTTGATAGCTTACACCTGGGACAGAGCCATTAACCCTGTGCTATCTATGGTACTACTTTGTATTAATCCTTGACAGAGTTAATAGTTTTTAAAGAAACACTTTTTCTTGGGAGGGCCGTGTATGGCAGGTTTGAACAGGAGGAATAAAACTTAAATTTCTTCCTGGGTGAACACTGAACTGCCAAGAAAAAATATATTCTATGTCAAAAGCTTCAAATCTGAAGATGCCACTGGCTCAGACAGAAGATGATTTAGTTTCTTCAAAATGAAAATAGTTCTCAAGGGGGAACACATTTCCTTATAGAATGATACAAGAGAACGGTGACCATAAGAAAATCTTGTGCACTTTAAAAAATGCTAAAGATGATGAATCCTGACCAATATGAATGTGGGAGGTAGCAGCTAAACGTACCATAAGTGAGGAATAGTTTTGGCTTTAATCAAATGTTTTTTGACAACCGAAACATGGAAAAAGGAGCTGAAAAAGGCCAACGTTGTGATATGCAGCCCAGTGTAGAGGACTTCTGAGATAATGACATGGTATCTACAATCCTAGTCAAAAACATGATACCTTATCAGTGAAAGTGAAGCAGGTAAGCTGTTAGTTTCAGAGCCTGAAGATCTGCATGTGTCTTTCTAGAAGCGTGAGACAGAAGGATTTTGTATATAGGTAGCAAGGGAGAAGGTTCCACATGAATCATCCTCAAGTGCAGCGACTACACCTGTCTGGTTACGAACAGAGCTACTAAAATGACTCTGGCTCTCTGAAGCCTGGCTTAAAGGTTAAATATTGTAGTCAGTGGAAATAGGAGTAAAACATGTCCACCATTATGGACAGTCTTGGACCAGTACATTCCTGTTATGCTCATTTGGCAAAGAGCACCACGTGGAAAAAAATCTTCTGACATTTAATTTAACACTAATCAAAAAGACAAACTGATTGTACTTCAGTACTTCCCCACATACACTTCAGAAACAATGGCCATGCAGCAGCCTGACTGAGTGACCACTTATAGGGCATCAATAGTCAACAGCCCAGTCCATCTACAATAGAGTTGGCTACTTTGGGATTGTGTGTAGCAGTCAGGAAAGGGTGGGTTGAGATTGCCTACTTACACACACACACACACACACACACACACACACACACACACACACACACACACTTTGCTTCATATCGAAGGGGGTTGAAACTTATTCTGTCCTGTTTATTGACATACCACACTACAGCCATATTGTCTGAATAAACAGCCAGTAACCTTGGAGTATGAATATCCTGTAAGAGATGGAGGATTAGCAAGACCTCTGTCTGTCCCTCAAGCTATATCTGAAACTGGCTCACCTCTAGATATCACACAAGATAATGTCCTAAAATTGCTATCAAAAGCGAACAATACTGCATCAGTGGGTCCTGATGATATCCCTGGATTCATCTTAAATGACATGAATCAGATTTAGCCACACTCCTAACAAAACTGTTCAATCTCATGGTCCATACTGATTTTGTGCCAAGTGAATGAAGAATAGCTAGTCATTCCAAGAACCGGATGGAGCACTAGGTTACCAAGGCAGTTGCCTAGGGCTCACTGTCTGGGATGGGACCCCACCAGCTAGGAGGGAGCCTGCTGGCCAGGGAATTAATGTTTTTAATTAAAAAAATGAATTTTTTTAAGGGTATCCTCCTTTAAGAATGCCCTTTGTGTCTGGTCACACACACCTGTTGCATCTGTGCAACCTGTTTGTCTTCTGCACCTATGTGATTTGTTGTTTACATCTTTGTTTTGCACAGAAATTGAATACAAGAAAACATACAGACTGCAGACCATGGATGGACAAGTAAGAGGTGTGTATTTGTGAGAGGTAGGTAGGTAGATAAGAGGTAGGTGTGTGTGTGTGTGGTAGGTAGGTAGCATACGTGTCAACTGGCCAGATTTTTGCCTCATATTTTTTGGTCTATTTCTCAAAATTTGTGATTTTTCTGGAAAATCACTGAGAATTTAAGTTACTAAATAATGACATTTGAGTTTCAGACTTCACATACTTTAGAAAAATGCATACTAGCACAAATCCTGTTGTTATTTTAGCAACCTTCTAATGAGGAGTATACAAACATGGCAATATTTAAAATATGTCATTATTTTTGGGCCTTTGTACCCCCATAATTTTAGGTTTTGTCCTGATTTCCTGCATTCAGAGATTGAAAGGTTTGTGTGTCTTTGTCTGTGTAATGCCCTAGTTAGGGATAGCAGATGGTTAGTAATTTGCTCAGGCTCAAACCCTGTACCTTAGTTACAGGAAACAAGAACCTGAATCCTGTACCTCAACTACCAAGCTGCATCTTTCAAGCAATTGAGTTTCAGGTGCATTTTTCAAGGAATTGTGAGCTTCAATGGAAGAGAAGTTTACTGCTGCTCATTCTAAGTCTGTTTACAATGTGCAAATGTTTTGTTTAACAAATGTTATCACTATTGTGCTACTAACAATGGTTTTCGGTTCTATAGCACAACAGGTAGCATACTTACTTTTGATGCAGAAGGCCGTGGGTTCTACTTCCACAGCACATAGATGGATTGCTGATACTGTGTTGTACTTTAAGGGGGGGTGGTACAATCCTGAGTATTTCCTCCTTTGGATGAGATGTCTAGTAACTATGAACATATCAGTTTGCCATCCATTCCCTATTGCAATATTACCAGTTTATGATTTTTTTTTAATGTAACATAGGCAATTTATTCTTCAAGGACAGCTGGCATTGAATTAGTAGAAGCAGCACTGAAATATAAAGTTGTTTGCTATCAGCAACCCCTTCATTAGTTACAGATCTCTTGAATGTGGAATTATTCAGATGACTTTTACTTCTACAGAGATTGTACATATTGACTGATACTGGTGAATTGTATTGAGAGACGTTTGAGTTGCCTTTTATGGTTGAAATGTTCTGAATTGGGTAGTTTTGCCATTATTGTTTGATAGGTATTGTTTCATTGCTTTCTGGAAAAATGTTCAAAACTATAACTTTAAAACACATACTAACAAGTGGTGCTGTATTATGCAAGGAATATAGCAATGTCTTTCAGCTTTTCATAGTAAGGGGTTGTCACAGCAGATCACCGGTCTGCAGATTGATTGGCCGTGGATTTTTACTGTGCTGAGTTGCAAGCCCGATTCCCAACCTTCACTGAAGCCACACCCACATGCACCTACCTGCATGTCTTTCAAGCTCATTCAGCCACAGGAAGGACATGCAGACTCCGCACAGAAAGAACTCCAGTGAGAATTAAACCGAAAAACTTCTTGCTGTGAGGCAACACTGCTAACTGCTGCACCATGATGGCCAGATGTATTATGCAAGGAATATAATTTAATAAAATCAAGAAGGTGAATCAAAGAATTTTTGCATGGTTATAAACATGTGTGCAAGGGACCTATGATTTGAAAACAGCCCATAGGTAAACTTTATCCACCACTGGTCAGATGAATTTTCTTTGAATGTGGGTTTCAATGGCATTTCAAAGAATGTGAGTTTCAAGAGCAGAGAAGTTTTAATGCATAATCCGTTTTTATCGTGAGACTGTGATGCTTTGTTTAGAAAATGTCTATCAGTGTTTGTACTATAAAATTTGAAATAAAAGTTTTAAATTAAATCCAATTATGTGTAATCATTGAGGAAGTAAAGTACAAAATGGCATGCACCCTGAGATGTTTTAACAGCATTTATGGTAACTGGGGAGAAATAGCCAAGTAATGGAATACTAGAATGGCTGCAGTTGGGATCCATTACTCTGCCACGGGCCCCATGTGACCATGCTTCTGCTATGGTCATTCCCCCTGCATATGGGAGGAACTTTCCACAGAACCAGGTAGTTACAGACCCACAAGTCTGACCAGCCTCATATGCAAAGCCATGGAAAGACTTATGGAACTTATCAGTCAGGACATATGGAATCTCCAAACACTGGACTCATCTTGGTTTGGATTTATCAGGGACAGGTTATGCTTACTCAACCTGGTGTTTTTTTTTTTTTTTTTTTTGAAAAGGTCACCAAAGCAATAGATGGAGGCAAAATGAGACAAACTGCATACCTCAATCTGGCCAAAGCTTTTGACAAATCACCCACCAAGGCATAGTAGGAAAGCTAAATAAACCCCTATTGTCATCCACTGGATTGCCACCTGGGTCACAGGTAGGATACAATAAATTAAAATAGGAGAATTAACCTCCACAAAGAGACAAGTCACCAGTGGAGTCCCCCAGGGTTCTGCGCTGGGACTTCTCCTGTTTGACATCTACTTTTCTGAAGTAAAAGCCAATACCAAAGGCATCTCTCTGACTAGGTTTGCAGAGGACTCCAAGCAAAGAGCAGTCTATCCCCAAATGTCTTAGCCATCCTGCAAGAAGGTTTGTCCCAAATAAATAACTGGTGGCAAAATCATGGACTGAAATTAAATGACAAAAATGCATTATTAGAGTGTATGTCTATATATACAGGTATCATTGCCCCCCTTTACTCAGCCCTTAACAGGCCAATCATTGAATATAGTGTCCCCTTTGGCATGCATCTGTCCAGACATATTCAATGACTGGAATGCCCTCAGATACACTTTATTAAAAGAACACAAGGTCTAATAACTTGACCTACATGGACCGACTCAAAGCCCAGGCACTATACTCAGTATGCTAAATGGTGACTTGTGTCTGGCATATATGGCATCCTCCATCCCACAATGGATTAATTTACTATTCTTCTTCTCATTTCAGCAGCTCCCATTAGGGGTCGCCACAGCGGATTATCTGTTTCCATTTCTTCCTGTCCTCTGCATCTTGCTCTGTCATACCAACCACCTGCATGTCCTCTCTCACCACATCCAGAAACCTTATCTTAGGTCTTCCGTTTTTCCTGTTACCTGGCAGCTTCATCCTTAGCATCTTTTTCCCAATATACTCTGCATCCCTCCTCAGCACATGTCCAAACCAATGTAATCTTGCCTGTCTGGCTTTGTCTCCAAACTTTCCAATCTGGGCTGACCCTCTAATATACTTATTCCTAATCCTGTCCACCCTCATCACATCCAGTGAAAATATTAACATCTTTAACTCTGCCAGGTCCAGCTCTGTCTCCTGCCTTTTTGTCAGTGCCACTGTCTCCAACCCATATAACATAGCTGGTCTCACTACCCTCTTGTAGACCTTCCCTTTCACTCTTACTGGTACTCATCTGTCACAAATCACTACTGACACTCTTCTCCACCCACTCCATCCTGCCTGTACTCTCTTCTTCACCTCTCTTCCACACTCACCATTACTCTGAACTGTTGATCCCAAGTATTTAAACTCATCCAACTTTGCCACCTCTACTCCCTGCATCCTCACCATTCCTCTATCCTCCCTCTCATTCACATGCATATATTCTGTCTTAGTCCTGCTGACCTTCATTTCTCTTCTCTCTAGAGCATATCTCCATCTCTCCAGCTGTTCCCTACTCTCACTACAGATCACAATGTTATCTGCAAACATCATAGTCCACGGGGACTCCTGTCTGATCTTGTCTGTCAACCTGTCCATCACCATTACAAATAAGAAAGGTCTCAGAGCTGATTCTTGATGTAATCCCACCTCTACCTTAAATGCATCCATCACTCCCACCACAAACCTCACTGCTGTCACACTACCCTCATACATATCCTGTACCACTCTTACATATGTCTCTGTCACTCCCGACTTCCTCATACAATACCACAACTCCTCTCTAGGCACCCTGTCATATTCTTTCTCTAAGTCCACAAAGACACAATGCATCTCTCTCTGTACTTCTCCATCAACACTCACAGAGCAAACATCGCATCTGTAGTGCTCTTTCCTGGCATGAAACTATACTGCTGATCACTAATCACCACCTTCCTTCTTAACGTAGCTTCCACTACTCTTTCCCATAACTTCATGCTGTGACTGATCAGTTTAAACTCTCTGTAGTTACTACAGCACTGCACATCACCCTTATTCTTAAAAATCGGTACCACAACACTTTCTCCATTCCTCAGGCATCCTCTCACTTTCCAAGATTTCATTAAACAATCTAGTTAAAAACTCCACTGCCATTTCACTTAAACCCCTCCGAGCTTCCACAAGTATGTCATTTGGACCAACAGCCTTGCCATTCTTCATCTTCTTCATAGCTATCCTTACTTCCTCCTTGCTAATCCACTGCACTTCATGATTCACTATCTGCACATCATCCAACCTTCTCTCTCTCTCATTCTCTTCATTCATCAGTCCCTCAAAGTACTTTTTCCATCTCCTCAACACACACTCCTCGCTTGTGAGTACATTTCCCTCATTATCCTTTATCACCTTTACCTGCTGCACATCTTTACTATCTCAGTTCCTCTGTCTAGCCAATCACTACAGGTCCTTTTCTCCCTCCTTAGTGTCCAAACTTTCATACAACTCTTCATACACCTCATCCTTTGCCACCTCTCTCTTTGCCATGCACCTCATCTCCTTATACTCCTGTCTTCTTTCATCTCTCTGACAATCCCACTTCTTCGCCAACCTCTTTCTCTGTATACTCTACTGTACTTCCTCATTCCACCACCAGGTCTCCTTGTCCTCCTTCCTCTGTCCAGATGTCACATAAAGCACCTTTTTAGCCATCTCTCTTACTAGCTCTGCTGTAGTTACCCAGCTATTTGGTAACTGCACTGCCACCCAGTGCCTGCCTTAACTCTTCCCTGAACTCCACCTCACAATTACCCTTTTTCAATTTCCACCATTTGATCCTTGGTGCTGCCCTCACACTCCTCCTCCTCTTCTTGATCACCAATATCATCCTATAAACCACCATCCTATGCTGCCTAACTACACTTTCCCCTGCCACCACTTTACAGTCTCCAATCTCCTTCAGACTGGCCCTTCTACATAAGATATAATCCACCTGTGTGCATCTTCCTCCACTCTTGTATGTCACCCTATACTCCTCCCTCTTGTTAAAATATGTATTCACTACATGCATGTCCATCCTTTTCGCAAAATCCACTACCATCTGACCTTCTGCATTCCTTTGCTTAATACCATACCTACCCATCACTTCCTCATCCCCTCTATTCCCTTCACCAGCATGCCCATTCAAATCTGCTCCAATCACCACCCTCTCACCCTTGGGTACAGTCATCACCACTTCATCCAACTTACTCCAAACATTTTCTTTCTCATTCATCGCACACCCAACTTGTGGAGCATATGCACTAACAACATTCATCATTACACCATCAATTTCCAGCTTCATAAACATCACTCTATCAGACACTCTTTTCACCTCCAAAACACTCTTAGCATATTGTTCCTTCAGGATTATCCCTACACCATTTCTTCTCCCATCCACACTATGATGAAACAATTTGAACCCGCCTCCGATACACATAGCCTTGTTCCCCTTCCATCTGGTCTCTTGCACACACAACATACCAACCTTCCTTCTGTCCATCATATCAGCTAGCTCTCTCCCTATACCAGTCATACTGCCAACATTCAAAGTTCTGACCCTCACTACCACAGTCCTAGCCTTTACCTGCCTTCGGGCATGCTTTCTCCCTCTTCTTTTTACTAAATATTAGCAAGTCAAATGGCATTAGAAATACTCATTTTAGAGATCTAAACCTCTTCTGCAGCATTAACAGAACAGTTTTCATCAGCAGGTATATCTCACAGAGGATACTGCTGCTCTGGAACAAACCCCCTCATCAACATAAAATAATGTTCATCCCTGGCCATATTCAAGTACAACTTGGATCTATAGACAGAAAACAGAAAATTTACCCCAGGACTGCCCCCTGTACTACTAATGGACAAAGACAGCTCCTAAATGCTTTACACAATGCATGGGTCCCCTCTGATTATCTATGTTATGATTCCAGTTATTCTCATTGGGGTAATATATAATTATAGACCATGGAATGGGCAATGCCAATCTCTAATCAAATGGGATAGATTCATTTGAGCAGAAAAGTGGAAATTGGCTAGGCTTAAATTGGCCCACAAAGGCAGTTGGCCTTGTACTTACCTATGGACTATTAAAACTGCTCACATTTCCAGATTCCAGAAAATTGATATTAAAGGCAGCACATGGTGTGACCAAATCCTTTACAACATCCATCTACTGAAGACCCCCTGAACTGTTTGACAGAAGACTCTGTACTGACCAAGTCCAGAGGTGCACCAAAGTTGCAGAAAAAAGCAAGGGACTGTATTAGAAGACAATTGTCCATCTAAAATCACAAAGACAACAGTGAAGACTCACACTGGATAGTACAATTAATGTCTCTGGAGGATCTGGGTACTATGACCATTGCAAGACCCTTAAACGTAGTGTGGCAAAGATACTGAGAATACCATGAGCACCAGAACTCTGAAGCAAAACTCTGCTGGTACCGGCACTGGACTCTGTGTAACCAAAGCACTCACAGACTTCAGGACATTTTGTTTTTTGTCCAGACGTAAATGCACTCAACATGTTTTGGTATTGATAAGCCTGGAGTTGGACTGAGCTGTGACCTCCCCAGTCAGAGAAATAATCAGATCAGATGAAACGATTAAGACTGGGTGAATCTGGAAGCTAGTCATCCAGGTAATGAAAAACTCTTGATGCTCTGCAGGTAGAGAATCATCACTACTAACAAGCATTTGGTGAACACCAAGTGGCTATTGTTGGGACCAAATGTGGTAGTGGCTGACCCTTATTTTGAAGAATAGGAACCTACTGAAAGTTTTGCCAATTTTCATGTGCAGATAAGCACTCTGGGTATTGAAAAGGCACAGTCTCCACTTGGTACATATGGGAGGATGAAATGCCCTGTGACCTTGCAGGTGGAATCTTTTGGGAGGATGATGCAAAGTCCAGAAAAATATAACATGATCCTGAAGACCTGCATTTCTGTGCATGAAAAATAATGTGGAATAAAATTCTTGTCCTTAGTGGACTGCTGGGAATCCTGAATAACCCCTTTTAATATGTAATCTCTAACTCATTGCCTTCTCAACTATCAACTTCCAACATTTTCTTGTTTGACCTCTTGAAAACAAAATGTTTAGATATTTCATTAAATAAATAATAATGTTGTCATATTTCAATATAAGCATGCCTGTGTATTTACACTTGTTGTGTACATATGCAGCTTGTCTCCCCGGGCCTCTGCTGAAAATGGACATGTATCCAGTTGGACTATCCCAATTAACAAATGTAAAATAAATAATAAAATAAACTCTTTTTATAAATAGCTGTTACAACCTCTTTCTTGCTTTTACTTTCTGATAAAATGGTACAGCAGTGATGGTATTTGTGTTTGTGTGAGGAGGACAGTCCAGATTCAGCTGATTAGTGCTTCAGTCTCCTGAAGGAGGGCAGTAAAGGCTTCACTGAGTTCTAGAAAATTAATGCTGTTAGAGTGAAAGGTGACCCTAGCAGCCAAAAGGGATGCCCCTTCTACTTTATGCCCTATAGGTGTTTGTCTGTCTCAGATGCAAACAGCAAAGGTCTTTTAAAGGGTTCACATGTAAACATCTCTTTAGTGTCTTCAGTTAAGATAGTAAGCCATAACCAGCATTATATGCACATAATCATTCCAGATTGTGCAGCCCTCACAGCTCCATAGTGGTAAAGAATGCCATTCAGAGCATGAAGTTCCTGACCTTGGAAGATTCTAAGGTCTGACTGACAACTTTCTCTAATAGATCTATCAGGTAGGCTCTCATCAGAATTTAATATTTTATCTGAAATACCCTCTTCAGAATAAAGCATATACATGAGATAGTTCTGTGCCTTGAGTCAAAATATGGAAAAAGCAAAAGACCATTCCCTCAGCCTGTTCAGAGCCCCTGGGGACTGACGGAGTGAAATTGAGAAGCGAGATTTCTATTCATGGCAACCAGTGAAGAAATAATATAATTAACACAGATATGTAGAGGTCAAAAAAAGCCTGCTCAACTTTGATGGACAGAGAGACAGTATCCATGTTATCCCAAACTGTGTTCAATGCATCACCAACATTATCAACCAAAAGAGGAACACACAAGAGGACACTTGGTGAGGCCAAAAGACAGTCTGAAGTTTCTTTGCACAGATGAAGGTTCATGGGATAGACATACACCTCTTTTCTTCATCACCTGTAAAACATTCATAAAAATGGGGTTGACTGGAGGAGATGAAGACATGGAGCTTTCATCATGATTTTGCAAAGAGGAATTAGTGAGTTATGTTTTTCTGTTCCTCTGCTTTGGAACATCCCAACAATCTTCTGTATCTGAATACAAAACCTTTTAAAAGCCAGTTGACCAGAACCCTGAGGTCCATGGCTTGCCTGTAAAAGAAAAAGGGACATGTCCCTTGACAAGTCTTCCTTGATGAAGGATGGAAGTCTTGTGCTGGACTTCTTAATGCTGGATTAGTTGGCATCAAGGCAGCAGAGTCCAACTAGCACGATAATGGCATTTTACCCAACACAAGCTGGATAGGCACTGGATCCAAAATCTGTCTAGAGAACTTCTGAATTAATACTTGACAAGCCCATGAAGAGACAGAAAATAAGCTGATGCAGAATACCATGAAAAACTGTAAGTTATTTACCTGTCAAAACCATTGGTAGATGCACCTATCTCAACAATCAATGGCTGGCACACCTCTCAACTGTCCAGATTGTTGCAGAATGCCCAGATTTTTGCTTGATTTTTTAAAATGTATGGTTATCTGAATTTTTGTGGCAAATTACTGAGGATTGATTTCACGAAATAATCACAAGCACTTGAGTTTCAGACTACATATCCTTCAGAA
Source organism: Protopterus annectens (assembly GCF_019279795.1). Taxonomy (NCBI): domain Eukaryota; kingdom Metazoa; phylum Chordata; order Ceratodontiformes; family Protopteridae; genus Protopterus; species Protopterus annectens. The sequence goes on from NC_056748.1 coordinate 506,610,893, forward strand.
AATGCACAATAATAGAATACCTTTTATTCTAATAGTTTTCTAAGTTTATGAGAGCAATTTTTAAAATGTGTCCCTATTTTTGCAGCTTTGTCCCTGCATTATTTTTGGCTTTTCCTGAATTTTTGCACTAAGAGGCTGAGAGTTATGATGGCTGGCTAAATTTTCAAGATCCACTACATCAAAATTCACGTCAATGCCTTTATTCAAGTGACAATACAGAACTCCTCCATATGCACCACAGTGAAACAGACATTTAACTTCTAGTCACAGCTTCAAACAACCTGTGATAGTCTGAAGAAAATCCAAAGTGATTTATTTATTCCTTGAATCCACAATGCACAGCAACTATTCCTCTTGTAAATGAGTAAGTCATTGAGTGGGTGTGAAGAGAGCTCATGCAAGCATCCTCTCACAAATTAATTCTATTCAGTTTTGCTCACCCTGCAGTACACCCAAAACAGTTTTAAGATCAATATGCCATTTGCCAAGGAGTAACCAGACACCACAATGTCATGCCTGTACTGAATTCTGACTTTGAGACAATCCATGACTGCAGAGATCAGACAGACACCAGAAATAAGGAAGATACAAACATGGCAGGTGAAGACTATGTGACGATCTTGTTCTAATGTTTTACTTGCAACCCAAAATAAAACTTTCTTCCATATAGTCAAGATGATGTTTAACATCATTAGGGAAGAGTAGTGTTAACTCTGCAAATGCAGTTGGGACATCGTCTTGATCCAAGAAATTGAGTGCAAATAAGCACTTCACAAGCTGTTGGAACATTTTGTCGGTTGCATACTTGCTTGTATATCTCTGTATCCTATGCCACATATACTGCAAAAATTGAAAAGGACAACCCCTGGATTTGCTGCTGTGGAAGCTGATCTTAACACTGCACAGAACTGCATTTTTTAAATCTGAGCGAATGGTGTGAGGGTAAAGCATACAGCTGTTAGACATCCATAACTTGCAGAAATATGTCCCATATTGCAGTATACACTAGCATTGTCTTGTGGGACATTATTATAAAGACTAGTGTTACTGTCCTATGTGCACTGTGTAATGTAAGTAGTTCATGTATGTTGTAGAGCTGTAGGCACCATCTACAAACCACTGAATGGAGCTGGTTACATTTACCAGGTTTTCATGGGTATCCAATATCAGTATTTCAAAATCTCCTTGGCTTTCTTTGTAATAATGATAGAGAAACATAGCCAATTTGATAGGCCAGTTGTCCAACATAACCGCCCCTCTTTGTGGTTACAAACATGCAGCAACATCCACATAACTTTCTGTACATAGTTTTTGGATAAGCTTGCAAGATGAAAAAGCTGCTGACTCAATAGCATCTGGCAGGTGATCATATCCCACTGATTTTTGCAGCACTTCACCTCCTTGTACTGTAGCCATGGTTACTGCCTTCCTTCACATCTCTCTGTTTTTAAATGGCATTCCCATTATGATTTGTCCTGAACATACTTCTCTCTATTTTATAAATAGCCATTGATTATTTGTAGATGTTTGCCCCTCTGCCTATTAACATATCCATTTTGGTTTCCATATAGTACAGACAGGTCTAGTGGGTCATATAGTCCTGCTTCTTGCTAAGTCACTTCCTCTTTGGCCATTCCCACCTTGCAGATACACAGTCACTTTATATGTTATTACATGTACCATGGCACAATTCCTGAAAATATTTCTGTTTCAGTTTGCTATTCAATGATACGGTTGTAAATGCTAAATTGCACACATGACACTCGCTACGATTACATACCTGGTCATCTCAACATTTTAGTTTCAGTAAAAAGGCATCCAAGTAGGTTGCCTTTGTTATACTGATAGTCAGTGAGAAGTGCAAAAGAAACAGAAACTGATATAGATCTCCCCACCACATCTAAAGAATGAGAAATAATGGAGGGGTTCCTTCATCAGTGTGACCTACAATACTTGCATTTGGAGAATATGACATGGTTTTCATCTTATCAAATGTAGCTTTAGACATAATGGCTGAAGGTTAAATTTAGGAAAGGAATGCTTCTTTGAAGACTAAATATACCCGGAACAGTGATACTTCACCGGAGAAGGGGGGGGAACTTAAGGATTAAATCAGTTCTCCTACCTGCTAGACACACCACAGAACCAATACAAACCAAACAAATTATAGTAATTTCCTGAACTAGGTATACCAACAAGGTTCAAAGCTACTCCGTCTCTTTAAATGTATTTGTTAAAATTAGCACAAACAGCACAGGACTAAGAGAAATGCTGAGGACCTAATCAGCTCATTATTCACAAAATCAGCATGAGTAATCTAAAATCAAAAGCAAAGAGGAAATAAACTTCAACACAACAGTTTAAATCAGCATGAGTAATCTAAAATCAAAAGCAGTTTAAATCAGCATGAGTAATCTAAAATCAAAAGCAAAGAGGAAATAAACTTCAACACAACAGTTTAAATCAGCATGAGTAATCTAAAATCAAAAGCAAAGAGGAAATAAACTTCAACACAACAGTTTAAATCAGCATGAGTAATCTAAAATCAAAAGCAAAGAGGAAATAAACTTCAACACAACAGTTTAAATCAGCATGAGTAATCTAAAATCAAAAGCAAAGAGGAAATAAACTTCAACACAACAGTTTAAATCAGCATGAGTAATCTAAAATCAAAAGCAAAGAGGAAATAAACTTCAACACAACAGTTTAAATCAGCATGAGTAATCTAAAATCAAAAGCAAAGAGGAAATAAACTTCAACACAACAGTTTAAATCAGCATGAGTAATCTAAAATCAAAAGCAAAGAGGAAATAAACTTCAACACAACAGTTTAGGTGGTAATGCCTTCAAAACAGAAGGCCCAAATTGAAAGGAAAAAACCCTCAAAAACTGCAAAAAAGTACTAATTAGTATGGCTAACAAGGTCACTAACATATACTTTTACTATGAAAGAAAGGACTGAATTTCAAAGCTGTTGCCTGTATTCATTTGGAATTCAGAGAAATGCATTTAACAATGAGAAGAAATTAAAAATGGTAGAGTAGGAAGCAGGGGATCTTGAGTAGGAAGAGGTGCAAAATTATCCAGGGAGAATTTACCTCAGATGAGTGTGCATAAAACACCCATATCCTAAAGGATAATGAAGGATGAACCCCAGAAGGAGCTCTATATATTCTAATAACCACAGTCTACAAAATGCTTGCACTGTAAGATGAAGTAATTGAAATGCCTTCAACAGCATACTCCAATCTTGGCGTTAGCAGGCTTATGTCAGTGACCATTTTAGACTTCTGTTAGATCACTATCAAGTCTAACTCAATTGAAATATCTTCAGCACCTTTCAACACAATTTGTTACATGATGTTGAAACAGATATGGGTCAAACTAAACCCTAAGATATTTGAACTGTTTAACAATACCTATCCAGTTGTTTAAAGGGTGATACAGCTCAAGTTCTTAAGCTTTGCTCGGTCTTTATTGAATGCTAATGATCAACTGCATTTTTTTAACCAATAAAGGCAAAGCTTGTAAATCAATGCCACCATACTTCTCAACCTCTTAGAGTAAGAAACCTGGACAAAGGCCCAAAAATAGGGACAACTTTTAAATATTGCTCTTACAAACTTAGAAAGTTGACAGAACAACAGGATTTGCATTAGCATGAATTTGCTGAAAGATATCAAGGCTAAAACTGAAATGTCTGTCATTATTTTCCAGCATCAGTCTTTAATGATTTGCCACTAATTTGCTAGAAAATTACAATTTTATGAAAAATATGCCAAAGATATTCTGCAAAAATCTGAACAGTTGAGAGGTTTGATTATTTTATGTCACAGTGTGTTGATTTAATTCTGGAGATTTTTCTGGGCCTCTGATAGATATCTGGGAACCATTTGTTTCCTATTTTGAGGGTCTTGTTAGCCCATTCATTCCCCTGAGGTGTAAGTTTCATGTGCTCAGATGCAGGCCAGTCTGCTGGCCCAGCAGGATTCCCTACATTCTTAAAGCTCCTGTCCCCTTGTAGCAGCTCTCTCAAGCACCTTGAATTCTGCCTACTCATTCTTGTGCTTTTTACAGTTGCAAATCTTGTTAAGGCCTATGCCCCTCTGGTGCAACACCCAGTGCTTCCCCAGGCATCACCCAATTGACAATCTACAGCTACCTCCATCGCCCCATGATAGACAAGCAGGGTGACTTGTTCACTCCTATCCTCCACATCCCACCACCTCCAGTACCTCTGCAACCAACTGAATGCATATCAACTAGGTCAGAGGTAGAGCTTCATTCCTCTGCTCCATGGGAGCAGGGTAGGACTATATTGTTTCTGAATGCGGTCTGCCAATTTCCTCATCAGTTCCAGTTTAAATTACAAAGCATGATGGGATTGTAAGTTGAGTAATTATGGCACATTGTGATTATTACATCATCCAGAAGCATCAGCTTCTTTTTAAGCCTGTTATGCCCTCTAATGATGGTCTATGCAACCAACAATATGGGATTACTGACACTTTTTGACATGCTTGATACTTGTATTTCACAACTAATACCCCTGTTCCAACTCATTGAACTGGACCCCAATGATAAATTATATAACTAGAAAAACAGATACTGTCCTTTTACAAAATGTCTAACACCAGCAGTATCAAGATCTGCCATCAGCATCCATTCTTCGAATGTCTGTTTATTCTTACTTGTTATTGCAATCTCTTAGACTGCATGAGCTGAGTTCAGGTTTATTCTTCTTCTGCAACATGTTCTCACCAGTGAGCCCTTACCAATTGTACCCATGTGTATATGAGCAGCATTAACCCACTTAACTGCCTATTGAAACTTCAGCCATCTTGCCAAACCTGTCAAGCCAAAAGCAGAGATATGAGTTGTTTGGCTTTTAATGCCTCCACTCACACTGCTGGATCTTGTTTGACAGGCTGTTACTTTACAGTGAGATGTGAACACACGGGGAAAGTGACTCAACTCTGTCCTCAAAGGAATGATGCCAACTCACTCCTGGGTGTAAGATCTTCCCAGCAGTGTAGTGTAGTGTAGCCTCAACCTGTGTAAAAGAGAGCTAATGCCCTGACTACAGCCCACGTGACTTGAGTATGATTAGCAGCTTTGGAGTTTGCTATATGCAAGGAGAATTGACATATATCATAAGAAGACGGATATTATTGGGTGGAGCTTGTTAAGTCATAATGGAGGACAGAGATCTAATGTTAAAATGACAAAAATGCCAGGTGGGACATGGTGGAGAGTTGAGGAGGACTGCTGTCCAAAACTAAACACTCAGGGTGTGTGGGTTCTTAGGCCCCTCATCATAGCCATCCAACCAGCATGTTAGGAATGTTGAGGACATTATAAAAAACACTATATAACTACATAGTGATGGCTCCTCAACTGTTTTCTACCAACTTGCAATGTCAGGTGGTGCAAGTAATCCATGTACCCTGCCATGGAAGGCCTTACTAGTATAGGGCTGCAATGGAGATCCACCAAGGCATTGGCAGCCACAGGGTTGTAGCACACAGAGAGTCGGTATTGAGAAACTCACAAATTAGTGATGGTGGTAGTTTTTGGCAAAAACGAAACAAAGATCAGCCTATCAGTTATTCCATGACATTCTCCACTGAGACAATAGGAATGACCTACAGAGTCCAGTGCAGCCTTATCTTTTCCCCAGCAAAAAAGGTGAGCAAACAAAACATCATAATTCCTCTCCTCTCTCTATACCAGCTCCAGTTTACGCCCATACCCCATAACTGAACTCAGGTCACCTGTCTCTGTCATGGGTTTATTTCTCTCTGACAAGTCAGTCAGCTCCTTTTAATACTACAGACATTTAATACCCTTTGCATAATAAAATAATTCAACCTACCCATATAGGCCACTTACATATGGAATATTGCAAAAAAAAAGCATATAACAATTTATATGGGGCAGGTATGAATAAGGAAACTGAAAACATGGCTGCTAGATGTTCTTGTGCACTAAAGTGAGATACTCATATTCGTGACATCATATGATTTTGCATACTATGCCATGCAGTCTAAACAAATGCTTGTGTGTGTGTGTGTGTGTGTGTGTGTGTGTGTGTGTGTGTGTGTGTGTGTGTGTGTGTGTGTGCACAAGAATAACTTATCATTAAGTACTGGAGTAGATCTTTTATGTTTGAAAAGTGAAGAACCACTACATCTTCCTCAGCCATTTTGCGAATAACATATATTTGACAGATGTATTATTCCAGAAAAGCTTATATTAGATAATACACCACCATTTTAAAGTCCTTTTATTCACACTGGACCTTAATGCATATTACATGCCTGGCATAGGCACAGAGCAATGTATTAGCTGAAGAGAGAGACCAAACTGATTAAATAATTGCCTTACAAGATGAATATGGAGAGAGAAGATACCAGAGTGTACCTCAAAACAAGGTTATACCAGCTGATAACTTTGGATCATCAGCTGAATAAGTGATGAATAGAACACTAAGCCACCAGCTAATAACTGTCAGTAAATCCAGAAACTATGAGACAATGATGTAAGCACAGCCAAGTTAAACAGAGATCCTATTTTTATAACAGGCTTGCTTTGTTGTGAAAGGATAGTGCACATTTTCAGTAAGAAAGACATTAGATAATAGAAGCTCACAGCAGTAATGCCACCATGAAAAACAGAGATCCTGCAAAATACTCACTGTAGCACTGCAAAGAAATGTAGTGAGAATTCCTGATTACTATCCTGTGTAGGAAATTCATATCGTTACAGATTCAGTGCCAGATCAAGTGATGTCTGCTGCATAAACTTCTGAGATTGCTACAAGTTATGATCAGAGGGGTCTACCTGACATTGCTGACACTCCAGAATGCCGACAAGTATATGGCCGACACCATATGATTGACATTCGGAATGCCGACAATGCGGAACCGGCATCTCACTATAGTGCGGAATGGAAAGATTTCCATTCCTGCACTGTAGTGCAATCTTGGAGTTGGCATATTAAAGTTATGGGGGCGCCCCCCTGCTAGCAGTTGAAAGGAAATTTTATTTTCCTTTTACATGGTCAATTTACAATGTCGAGATTTCGGATGTCGGTCATATGGTGCTGGCCATATGGTTGTCGGCATTCTGAAATTTCGGCACTGTGAAGTAGATCTGATCAGAGACATTTATTTTCAATTTTTTTTTTCAGAAAAAATATTGGTAAATAATACATTTGAACCATCTGAGAATTCAAAAAAAAAAAAATTCATGGAATTTGGCATATAAAACCATTCATTACAATCTATTTTTCTTCTCAGGTTTATTGCTTATAATATCGTCAGCTTGCTTTATTGACTCTTCTTTACCCACGATTTGGTTTAATTTTGCACGTGTGTATATACATATATATATATATATATATATAGTCTAACTTTGTTTCATTGAAAGCTCATTTCATTGAATTTCAATTCACCCTGACCAAATCGCTGAAAGCTCAAATTACTGAAAACTCTTTTCACCGACTCTCATTTCACTGAATTGAAGTACTGGCACTGTGTAGAGTACTGTAAGGCAAATAAAAGGTATATGCCCTTTTCCCCACTGTAGTGCAATCCAGGAGTTAGTATATATAGTTAGGGGGGTGTGGGGGGCACAGCCTCCCACATTGGGGAGTGTAGCCCCCCCATTAGTTTAGGTATGTATTGTTTTCTGCAAAGTTAGTAATTGGTGTTGTAAGTATGCATCGCTATGGTTTAAAATGTATTGTTCTGAAGCTTTTGGTGAAATACAATATAAAACCAAACTAGGTGAGGCGCACATACACAGTGTATGTATGTATATATGTATGTATGTGTGTGTGTGTGTGTGTGTGTGTGTGTGTGTGTGTGTGTGTGTGTGTGTGCACAGTAGAAAATTATAATGAAATCATGGTAAGGGCTAGAAATTAAATTTAATCATCATAATAATAATTCCTGGATTTGATCTCATGAAACTGGAAAGGCATGGAAGGACCCTAATCACTGAATGTGGGAAGGGGATCATGACCAGTACCACTGCATTTTCTTTAGGCTTAACAACTTAGCAATTACTTACTTGCACGTATTAAAGCAAAACAAGTAGTTTACATTCTACAATGCTGTTTGACCATGGTGGTGTTATATTGCTGGTCGGGGAAATCTCCCCAGACAAAAAACAAACATTTTTAGCTGCTCCATTACATTGAATGTAGAATACATAATTCATGTTATTATCTTTCAGTGTCATATTCCAAGAAACTGCTTATCAGCATCTTACAATACCATCTTTAAGACACCATGGAATTGGTCTGCTATGTAGATGTTAAACAATCACTCAGATAATAACTTATAAGGAGAATGAAGTTGCTGGATTTACCATACTGCCCTACCCTCTGCCTGAACAGGGATGTAGCCAGAAATGCATATGTTGTACTCAGTCCTCATGCTGTTGGAACCATCTGCTTGTCATTCAAAAACATATCTGGCCACAGAAAGTTGGAATGAGACACATCTCTGACACTTGTTTCCATTTATAACCATAAAACGGCCTTTTAGAAGTGCATTCCTATTAGGTATGCCTGTTTTGTGTAACTTTGTACAGTAAACACTATTTTAGAGAGTTTGAAATATTCTGTGTCCATGTTTCATAGAGATTCTCAGAAAAATGTACTTATTTGAAGTCCTTGAGGGTGTTTAGTTAAACCCTTGTGCCCCACGCATACAGATATCACAGGATTTAATGAATGTAATTTAAGATTCAAGTATGCTAGAATGTAGTAGATGTCAAAGGCGACATCAGTGAAACAAAAAACATCAAGTTTTACCTTGAGGAGAATAAAAATCTGAAATGGATTCATTCCTGAAGAATGATTTTTTTGCCATCTTACTGTCATTGAGTGAATATGATACAAAATAATAAAAACAGAAAAAATACTAACCATGCAGACAAACTGATATGCTCTTTCCACCTCCCCAGGATGCCAAAGCTAACCCACCTGCTGTTCTAATATTTCAGAATACAGCACAAATAGATGCAAGAGAGAGTTCATTGTGCACAACATATTACTAGGCAGCAATCACTTGACTGCTATATGCTTCCTCAAAAATAATACCTCAAAGAAAAACAAAAGAAGTGTTAGCAAAGTTTATTTCCTGTACTTCTCTGAGAAATGCCTCAGCAGAATTTCTGTTTTATGTGCAGGTGGTACAGACTCCCAGGAAAATTTACTAAGAATTCCTGGTTCTGCCAGGCTTTCTATATCCAGTAAGTAGTCAAGTCTTCAGTTTTCTTCACAACACCCTTAGAAATGCATTACCCATGCTTTGTTATTCATACCATGCACACGCATACATACATACACACACACACACACACACACACACACACACACTACAACTGACACCACGTCACATACTCCTCCATCCTATGTATTAAAACATTTGCCTGCTCTACTCGAACTGTTAGTTACCAGCCCTTAGACAAATCCTCTATTAGGCAGATTTTTTTCTTGTATGATGTTCTTTTCCCTCTCTCTTCATTATATATATATATATATATATATATATATATATATATATATATATATATATATATATATATATATACACACACACACACACATATATATATATATACATACACACACACACAGACACACATATACACAGAGAAAGAGATTTATTCGTAGCTGCATAAAGCAACACATTTCTTGCATTTTTTAGCAAAAGATGAAGGCATTCAGCTATTAATATGTTGTTTCCTGCATTTCTACTCTATGCCTGAACAAGTAACTTAACCAGACACTGCATCTGTGATGCCGCTGCAAGGGCATGTGTGCCCAATGAGACTACCTGCTAAATAAACAGATAAAAAAGAAATAGAGAGTAAAGTGAAGAGTGTACAGTTAAACAACATAACGAAAGACAACAAAAGGCGATGAATAAGGAAGGTTACTAAATGTGTACATCATCTCAGTGTTCTTAAAGGCAGAGATGGCAAATTCACCATATTTAGTCAAAGGAAAATGTCCTTAAAGGCCTCCACAAATGTTAAGACACACAATGTAACTGGATCTAATGAGACTCAGAGTTCTTACAGAAACAAGAACAAAACCTGCTTAACAGCACTAACCTAGCTTTTACCAAGTTCTGGGAGCAGGGACAAGTCTTCTGAAAACTGGAATAGAATATGCAACATCCATCTTTAAAACAAAAGGGAGGAAGACAAACCCAGATGTTACTACCACATAATTTTGATGTAAAATAGAGGAAAATCATGGAGTCACTATAGAAGGCAATAATTTTATAATGCCTGTACGCCATTTGGTCAGAAGACCAAGGCAGAATGGCTTCAGTGGTAGTGGTTCATACAGGACATATTTAGTAGGCTGCTACAAGCAGATTGTCAGGCTTTTAAATGAGAAAGTGGCTGTATTTGTGGTCTACTTGTACAAACAGCAAAATAATACAAAGAACTGTATAATAGAATAATTAATAAATCAGATGGACCTGGAATCAGTTCTAGAGTGAAAGTATGGCTAGAAGAATGACTAGAGTAAATGATCATGGAGAATCATAACAAATGGAGTGGATGAAAATGAAAACATAAGGGCCAGTGGGGTATCACATGGGTCTCTATTGAGGTTCTTTTTCAATATTGCTAGAAATGACAGCAAATAATTCTGTTAGGAAAAGGTTACCTTTCTAATTTATACATATTTTTTTAATTTTAAAACAGGATAGTCTGAGCTCATAACAACTTCTTTTCATACCAGGACTGGAGAGATCAGATTCATTTTGATAAAGGAAAAAACAAATTCAGTTGTATACAACACAATATAGCACACAATTTAGAATTAAATGCATTTGGAAAGAAGTAAAACATAGTAACACAAATTACGTAAGGCAGCAGGGCTAATATCCCAAAAGGCATGAAACATATGAGAATATATTTGACAAGACCAGAAATCAGAACTGTATGTACACATCTGGGTACAGGCAGGAAAGAGCAGAATAGTATGTACACAAGTGGGTGCAGGTAGGTGAGAACAGAATGCTATGCACACAAGTGGATACCGGTAGGGGAGAACAGAATGCTATGTACACAAGTGGGAACAGGCAGGGGACAACAGAATATGTACATATCTGGATACAGGCAGCAAATAATAGAATTGTTATGTACACAAGTTGGCACAGGCAGGGGAGAACAGAATGCTATGTATACAAGTAGGCACAGGCAGTGGAGAAGAGAATGTCATGTACACACGTGGGCACAGGCAGAAGACAACAGAATGTGATGTACACAAGTGGGTACAGGCAGGGGACAACAGAATAGTATGTACACATCTGGATACAGGCAGGAGAGAACAGAATGCTATGTACACAAGTGGGTACAGGCAGGAAAGAACAGAATGCTATGTACACAAGTTGGTACAGGCAGGGGAGAACACAATGCTATGTACACAAGTGGATACAGGTAGGGGAGATCAGAATGCTATGTACACAAGTGGGAACAGGCAGGGGACAACAGAATGATATGTACACATCTGGATACAGGCAGCAAAGAATATAATTGCTATGTACACAAGTGGGCACAAGCAGGGGACAACAGAATGCTATGTATACAAGTAGGCACAGGCAGAGACAAGTCGGCACAGGCAGAGGACAACAGAATGGTATGTACACATCTGGATACAGGCCGGAGAGATCAGAATGGTATGTATACATTTGGATACAGGTAGGGGAGAACAAAATGCCATATACACAAGTGGGTAAGGCAAGGGACAACAGAATGGTATGTACACAAGTGGGTGCAGGCAGGGAACAAGAGAATGGTATGCACACATCTGGATACAGGCATGATAGAGCAGAATGTTATGTACACAAGTGGGTACAGGCAGAAGAGACCAGAATGGTATGTATGCAAGTGGGCAAGGCAGGGGAGAAGAGAATAGTATGTACAAGGAGGGAGGAACAGAAAACAGGGTACAGGCTGTGGAGAGCAGAAGGGTTTGTACATGGCTGATTCTTCACATTTTAACTGTATACAGATTGCCAAAAATAATGCCATTAGTTAACCCAGGAAATAACACAGCTAATTTAAAAGCATCAGCAGTAAACATGTAGAAAAGAACCTGTGGGTAGTACAGCAGATAACCTGAAGCAATGTGACAGAGCAGCATTAAAGGATGGTGAGATACTAGGGTGCATAGGAAGATATATCTCCAGCAGGAAAGAAAATGGAATTTTGTTCTCTTTAGGGAGTTGACCATGTACAGCTCTGGAGCCTTCAACTTATAAAAATGCAAACATGTTAGATGCAGCTCTGAAAGTAACTATTAGAATGCTGTCCAGTCTGCACGAGAAGTCACCATGTAGACTCCAGTTTTGTAGGGTCTTGTAGATTTTAGTAAACAGTTTGTCTATATGACATTTTTAGCCTAAGGTTTGGATGTTATTTATGGACATCAGGCTGGGTTTTAAGCTTTGTGTTTCTACAGTATAGCCCATCAATCCATTTATGCTCTACTGACAAACTCAGAAAAAGAGCAAAACCTTTAATGTCTGCAGCTAATGAGGTTTGGCTTTATTGGCTTGGATGCACCAATAAAGACTTAAAGTCGTGGGCATTCAAAAAACATGCAGCTGAAACACTGTGAGGCCATTTTACTATATCTATCTATGTATATGTATGTGTGTGTATATATATATATATATATATATATATATATATATATATATATATATATATATATATATATAAACACTGACAATTCAGATTTAATCAGATGATGACAACTCACTGAAAAACTGAAATTTTGGCAGAGTGATTTCATTGATTTTCACTGTTTATGAGTTGACAGGATATGTGGTTTGCCCGCACAAACACATGCAGATATAATTGTATTTATTTAAAGCTGGGGATATGGTCCACCTCCAGAAAGCAGACAATTTTTCTTATGTGTTTACAAGGTGGGTAAGTTGGCCTGAGGAACCTTTAAGTCACAATAAACACAATGTAGTAACGACTGCTGAGCCAGACTAATTCTGGCTATAACAGAACAGCACTGTTTCAACAAATGTGAACCACAACTCTGCTGCTACAACTGCATATAATCACTAATATATTATAAAAGTATACTACTCAGATAATCTGTATGAGGCAAGTGTGAAAGAGAAAACTGAAAGAAGCTATATAGCTGGAAGATAAATTATTAGGAGGGAATCTTAAGTACTGAGGTTAGCTGGTAATGTGGAAGACAAAGAAATGTCTTAAAAAAAAATAAACTGATGCTATTTCTAATATTAGGATGAAAAGAATAATGCATAACCTATGCTTTGGACAGCTTCAGATGCTCTGGCAAAAATATTCTAAAGTCACAGACAAAGCAATCATCTCTAGCAAAAAAATATCACTGCTAGTTGTTGAAGAGACATAATCCATGCACACTATAACAAGATTTTAATTACGCTGTACTAGCTGTGTAGAGTTTTATAGGTCAGAATAAAGGTTAGGCACTTCGTTTTCAAAAGAATAACCTTTAAACTTACAACATGGCAGCTTTATCTGCAATCTGGAGTCCAGCACTGAAACACGGTTGCAACATTTTCCACAGACTGTAGCTCTTGCTTGAAAAGGAGGCTGGTTTCATTACTGCATTTTTCCTTTTTAGGTGGAAGATCCTAGCTTTAAAACAGTAGTTTATAAAAAGGTAAAGAATGAAAGAGGAAGATAAGTCTCCAAATAGAAATGGCATGAATTCAGCAGCAAAGAAAAACAGATTCAGAGCTGCCAGTATGCAACTGAAATCCATATAAATGGCCAGAACCCTGACTTAGTTGCCAAACAGACAAGTACTGTTATATAGCAGATTTGAAAACAAGGAAGAGAAGTAAACAATAATCTTTAAACAATAATAATGAACTAAGGCAGTGCAGTGTGCTATTATTAAGTCCGAGGAAGAAAGTAGCATGACGAACCATTATTAAATACATTCTGATCAGTACATAGTCTTGGGAGCAGTTGTGATTCATCAAATTAAGGGAGGAAAATTAACTGACTACATAAGTACACCACAAGTTCATGACATAAATTAGGTTTATCCTGTCTCTCTGATGTATTTGCCTTTGGTTTCATTTACCAGATAAATATGTAAAACGTCTTGAAAATAACTGTATCATCCATCTGTCTAACAGATTCAGGCATTCAGTTCCCTGAAACAGAGGCAGTTTTAGAGAAGGTGCTTACATATATGGCCACAGAAAAATGTGAGTGGACTACAGTGTAGTTTTCAGAATCAAACAGAGTTAACAGTGCTCCTAAAGGGTAGTTTATTGAGCAGGGGAAGACAGTATCTGTGGTATAGATATTAGAGGTTTGAATATTGAGAAGCAAAGGAGCTCTGTCATTATTTGGTATCCAGTTTAAATCCATTAAAGTAGTACAGTGTTCTCCTTTGTGTTGGACAGATGTACAAATCTGAGAATTTTGTTTTCAGCACATTGTAGAATGAAGTATTATGTCTAGAACTGGATGCAATAATAGGAAGGGCATATTCTATTCTAGGTATTAATGGCAATAGCACATCTAATGTCTAGGGTAAGGCAACTTGATATTTTGAGTTGAGACAGCAATTTATCTATCTGGAAATAGGTGTTGCTTTGAAATGTAAGCGGAGGTTCAAAGAGAAGACCTAGATATCTTTGCAATGCAACAAAGGAAACACTTGTTCTTTTGAGGTCAGTAAGAGAGATAATGGGAGAACTGCTTAGTCATTAATGCGCCAAAAAGCATAACAGAAGTCTTAACCATGTTCAGCAACAGTTTATCACAGAGTACCCAGTTCCATATTGCATGCAAAGTCCATTTGGAGATCAATGTGAAAAGGTGAGGCCTATTAAATCTGAAAAAATATTGGAATAAAAATATGCAGTTAACATGAGGAAGATTCCAAAAGTCAGTCAGAGTACAGGACAAAGACCAGTCATCTGATAATGGGCCCTTACAGGACATTTATTATAACAGGCCTTGTCATAATGAGATTACTAGACCAAATGAAAACAAACAAGAGGGATGGCTATAGAAACACTAAATGACTTTGGAATAAAAAAACATTCCCAGACAGTTTGTGTAACAGGAGAGTGGGATACACTGTACTAAAGGCTTTTTCGTGTTTAGGACTGTAGCACCAGAGAGTATCCATTTTCCATATTGCTCCACATATGATCAGCAAGGATAATATATAGCTGTAACGGTGTTGTAATGTGTGCAAAATCCATGTTGCTTGTTGGAGAGAATATCACAGGCTGCAATGTAATCTAAAAAGTTTTTCTAGAATTTTGGTAAGAAAACCGAGATTTGAGATGGGTCAAAAATCAGATGCTGTCATAGAGCTGGAGGGTTTGGGTGAAAGTAGTACAAAATCATGTTTGAAACTGTATAGTAGGACCTTGATGGTAATGCATTGAATAGGTGTGCTATGGAATTAGCAAACAGATGACTGGTTTTAAATAGTTAAACCCACTAAGTGTAACTGCCTGATTTCAGGAGCAGCCCACGATCCCTAGCTGATTAAATAGCCTTCCCAGAATCATGGTGGATATAATGGGGGCTAGGAGAATCAAACCCACAAGTAACAATTAAGCTGATTAGTGGCTCACAATTTTAAAGCACTGCATTAAGCAGCCAGGAAATATATTATTCTATGAGTAAGATAAACAATCACGTGCCTGTCTTCATAATGAACTTTTAAAAAGTTTAGCTGAAACTCATCTATTTTATAGGGAGTAGGAAGGGATCACCTGTACTGTGTTTACCTCAGGGAAAACTGACACAGAGACGGGGGTCCACTGACTTATTCAAAGACAGAGGTGACACGGGTGTTAGTGTCATTTTTAATGCCAGTGTCCTGGTTTATCATTTTTGTCATAAGTAAACAACTTAGTTGAAATGTACCAAAATGAGGCAAATGAGGCAGCATAAAAAGAGAGGAAAGGTAAGAAAAGCAGAAGATATAATTCAAGGATTTTAGTTTCATTTAAATATTTAAATTCCACTGATTGCAGAGTATAGCAGTTATCGCAAGAGTAGCTACATACAAGCATAAGATAATATAGGTATTTACTATACATAAAGGCACATAGTTGTTAGCTACATTAACAGTGTAGAACACTTGGAATTTACAAATTCAGTTTTAAAACACAATGACATAGCATATAACTCAGTAATACTGAGACAACAATTTATGTTTAGGAAAGGTGGTAAACACTGGGGGCTCCTTATCCATTGCAAATACAAGTAACTTCATTAGTGGGTGCTATTTCATAAATGAATAACGACTGAAGTTAATGCCTGTTAGTGCAGTCCCTAATTGGTATCCTGATTTGATATTGGACTGCTACTAACATGCACTGTAATTCTCTTCATCTTTGCATTCCAGATAAGGTACCTAAATCTGACATCTCAGTTGAATTTAGCATTAAATAAAACTTGCGCATGTTGAAAGATATAAATTAATTAAAGGGCCACAAACATTTAAAACCATCAGTATTCTCTCTAGCAATGAAAAGTGTAACCTTTGCTAGTCATGGCTTGCATATGAAGCCTTTTTCAAAACTTCTTTGCTGCTGAACTTAGATACTTGATGTGCAGAAGCTACCTCCTTCTCCAAATGTAGAATATGAAAACCATATTACTCATATTTTGTACCTTAATTCATGTACAAAGTCTTTACTTGGAGAACTGCCATGGGGCTGTGTTTGGTAAACAATCCATTCCCCTCTGTAATACTTGCCACCACATTGAAGTCTCTTAGATTCATAGATTAGTACTAGGCTAACTGCCCTTGTGAGCCATTTTAAGCCTAGCCAATTATCCCTTGGGAGACTCAAACCCTGCACCTTGTGTTTGTAAAGCAATCACCTTAACCATTAGGCCACCCTCCCAACCCGAAGGATCAAAGGATCCATTTTTCCAGGGATAGTTATTTTTCCTCTTTTTTAATAAAACAGATGAGCAATCTATTAGAGGGACAAAAAGAATTTCAAAACTCTGCACTTCTGGCATAAATGTCACAGAAATAAATCAGTAGTCTAAATGGCTAGAATGACCATTACTCAGACACACAAAGCAAAATCCTCCTCCTCAGATGCAGAGTTCTCCACATATCTATCAGACATAACCCTTGCATGAACTCGTTAAAGGTAAAGGAGAAGCAATGTTTGTTTCTTGGAGTTAGTGAACCACAAAAATTAATGAAAAGTTGTAAGGCATTAACATTCAACCATATATATTCTGGATTGTAACTGAGCAAACTGGGGTTGCAAAATGACGCCCATGTTGTCCTTCTCTTCCTCAATAAGCCATGTCCAAGGAATTTCTGACTTTGGGATGCCTTTGCAAGAATGGTGTCTTCCACCTTAGCATGCCCCCATAAGGCATTAAATGCAGGCACTGACCCAGAAGTTCTTCAAACATTTGCCATGTATAAAGAAACCTTAGCGTTCTGTAGCACACTGAAAGTTGGATTTGGATTATGCTTGAAGGATATTCAGGTGGTATGCTGTATAGTACGATTGCAGCATGTGCCATACTTTATACTATGGCATAAACAAGGCACAGGGGTAGGGGCAATGTGAATGAATATTATGTACTCTGTATTCTGTACTCTGCAGAACAGAACAATACTGTCTGCTGTGCATTATGACAGTTTTGATACAAGGTACGGGGGGGGGGGTCTAGTATCTCTTGACAATACACAGCAGAGTAACAGTCTGTGCTTAAACAGTAGTGCACAAATCCATGGAGGAGGGTGGGACTCATGAACCACACAATGGCATAATGTGTAAATATGACAGTTGGTGCTTAGGGTTCACTGCTGCTCAATTATGTCATAAAGCAAAGCAGCACTATATGTCCTACACGGGAATGTCAGATTAGCTTATTTGGAGTCAGTGATGTTCTATACTTGGATCACAATGCATAGTAGCACTGTATGCCCCACGTAGTAAATGTCACATCAGAAGCTGTAAACCAGGGCCTCAGCCCCCTCCCCCCCAGTTATTCATATGAGAAACAAAAAAAAAGACACTTCACTGAAATAAGCCAAAAGTGATAAGTTCATTATTGTTAGATCTATGCACACTGCCCTACAACAATAGTAAAAGCAGTTCACTTTAATATGCTGTACGTGATCACCTTATTACAGTTAGATCTATGCACCCCCCCCCATGAAAAAAAAAAAACATTCCTTTTACTGGCACACCTACCAAATGACCCGTTACCTGACATGCCTCCTCCTCATGTTGCCCAAGCCATTCAAGTTCCATTTCAGTGCCCTGCCTCCAACCCTCCTTTAACATATTTTTATATAAAAAAAAAATCTTCTTTTAAACTGTAGAAATTTATGCCTACCTGCATGGAATGCTTCAGTGCTGATGTTTTAGTTACAGTTTATACCCTAGCTGCATAGATGCAGTGGTCATATTTTACTTAAAACTATATATATTATATATTATATATATATATATATATATATATATATATATATATATATATATATATATATATATATATAGTCTTTAAACTGTAGCAAAGTGTTTGTTAGCAGCTACTACAGTTTAGATCACACATGGAGTGTTACAGTGCTCAGATTTGACAGCAAATGCAATACCAACTTTTAAAACACAGTAGTGCATTAAAGGGCAATCAGGATGGGCTGATCGAGGCCCCCAACACTTTTTTGCCCAGGCAGATGCTCATCTCACCTTGCCCTAACTAGGCTATTGTGCCACACTAGTTTATTTGTAAGTCAGTGCTGTTCTATTGTAATGCACAAAGCAAAGCAGTACCATGTACGCTATATGTGAATGTCACATTAGGTTGTTTGGAGTCAATGTGCTGTTCTGTTGATAGGTCATAATGGATAGCAGACGTGTGCCCTACACATAAATAGCACACTAGGTAATTAGTTGCTGAACATTCTTATTTGGTAAAACACCCAAGTGGCCCTTTGTATCCTACATGACAGTAATGTTTGGGGGGGAGCCTACAGTGGCTGTACAGAGTGGCCTATAGCCACTTCTCTGTACATTTCAGATGTCTGAATGTGATAAAAGAGGACGACCATGTAATGTATTTCACCATTACTCCAAACAGTTGCCACACATTAAAATATTGCACACTCTGCTTCTCATAATCACACCAGCCCTACTAAGCCTAAGTAATCAGCAGACAGCAAGCAGACAGCTTGTATTTTTTCCACATAAGACACCCACAGAAGTTATACCTCCTCTGTGAATATCAGGTGTCCAGTGAAGGATTTCATCTCACTCCTCACAAATGCACACTAGTCATGTTAGCAAAGACTGTGAATGATTAGATTGAGCAAATGACAAGAGAGCCAGTTACTTTCATCCTGCCAACCCCGCCCCTATCAAATAGTTATATTCACATCTAATGACTGTGTAATATTATTTTGCCTCCACACTTCACACAAACAAGTTGCCACACAGTAAAGTATTCCAACTCAAGATGCTCCACACGTATCACAAAGACAAAACTATTTCCCCGAATATTCAGTTGATCAATGGCAACAGGATGATGAGAACAGTAATGACACTCGTCACAGCGTCATTCCCCTCATCCCTGCTGACCAAACAAATCAAAGCCAAAAATATTTCTCAAAATATCTTGTCCATCACTGCCAACATTATTGTAAAAACAGCCTTAACATTTACCTTTCTGGTGCATTCACTTTATCCCAACTCTCAATACAAATCACAAAAACAGAAAAACTGCCAAAACTATCTTATTGATCAGGCAGGAAAATTACTGCATTTGCAACATCCAAGTATAATGTTACAATCATCTCACTGACACTATGTCATTTCTCTGTACAGAATTCTGCAGAATGCCCCTGAATTTTGATGTTAGTATTAATACTCAGTATGTTGTCGCCTCACAGTAAGACGCTGTCTGGTTCGATTCTCAGCTAGAGCGTCTTCTGCGTGGAGACATGCATGAATGGGCGTACCTTAGTTGAAGGTTGTGCGTCAGGGCTGGTAACTTTGCACGTAAAAATCAACTACCAATCATTAGCAGACCGGAGTTCTGCTGTGGCGACCCCTAACCGGGAAAAGCCGAAAGAGACAAACAAACAAACAAATGCATTACTTCCATTATAGATATATTCCAAAAAAAAAAAAAAACACTCACAATTTCTTCAGGTGGTATCATGACAATATTTGAATATTGCTTCTACTCTCATGATCTTACAATGTTTAAGCTAAAGTAATGTGACTTGAACATCAAGTCAAGTACAGCACCGCTCCTCTGCAAGGTCTGATGTTCCTCTGCATTTTCTTAATGTAGTTGCACTTACTTCTTTATATTTTTAAAGCAAGGAAACATTGCTCAATAAGCAAATAAATAAATAGGGAGTGTGTGCCCCTACAATTATGGGGTCCTAGGCCTTTGTCAAGTTTGCCTATGCATAAGGCCAGCCCTGCCTCCATGAATAAAACAAACGCTGTAGCTCCAAACAGAATCACACTACACATTATAAATTTAGTAAAATACCTTAACTAAACCCATTGCAAGGCACAGCATATGGGGAAGGTGGAGGTTGCTAAGGAACTGAGGGTCAAGGGACATTTTCAACATGGATAAAAGGAGAAACAGTGCAAGAAAGAAACTTGTGTTAAATAAAATATTAAAGAAATAATACTATTGTGCAGTTTGTACTTTGAAAACACCTTATATCTTCAGAAAGGGTCAGGAGGCCTTAGTCTTAAAACTCCAAATACTTGCCGGGATATTCTTGCATTAATTTTTACTGCATGGACCCGCACCTCTCGTGAACAATTTTTAATTATTACAATTAGTAGTATGAAAATTTATTATCTATCATTATTAATCATTATTAACTGACTGTAATCCACAGTGATTAAAAATAAAATTAAAAAAAATACAACTAACTGGGCAATAATTAGGGACAGGTGAAAGATATGCAAGCATCATTTATATCTTGGTATGGCACTTATGGCCAGATGCATATTCCTGAAGTGATTTCATTGTGTACATCATTCACATTGTCGTACCAGATGTGTGGCTGCCTGGATATTCCTTTAGTACTTTCACTGTGTACATCATTCACATTGTTGTACCAGATATGTGGCTGCCTGGATATTCCTTTAGTACTTTCACTGTGTACATCATTCACACCATTGTATTAGATGTGTGGTTGCATGTATGTTCCTACAGTAATTTCACTGTGTACACCATTCACAACATAAGACTAAATTCAGCTGCATGCATTTTCCTAAAGTGATTTCACAGTGTACACCAATGACATCATTGTACTAGAGGTGTGGCTGCCTCATATCCCCACAGTGATTTCACTGTGTACATCGTTCACACTGTAATAAACATATGTCTGCCTGCATATTCCTGCAGTGATTTCATCATGTACATCATTCACACATTCATACTAGATATACAAAATTGCACATGATATGAATGCATTCACAGTACATCATGTGTAAAAGATGTAACCAACAGTTACATGTGCATTCTTTTGAAATGGCCATCCTTAAATGAAAATAAGGAAACAGAGAGGTATCAAAATGAGTCAGGTGTTACAGGTAGGTAACTGGTTATTTGCATGGTCAGTCATATAAAACTAAAACTCTGTTTTTTTTTTGCATACATTAATTGGATATCTAGTCTCACTGTGTGAAATGATCAACTGAAGTACACTGTCTTGCTTGGATGAAGATTCAGTTCAGCAAATTCTTTTTTTTTTTTGTAGGTCAGCAACAGAAGGTTAAGCAGTAATGGCACAACAAAGTCAATGGGTCTGTGTTAGTAGGATTCCCAGTGTACTATCTGTGCTATCCATAGTATAATTTCCAGTGCACACACCATGCTATCCTTAGTAGCATTTCCAGTGCATATGCGTAGGATCACAGGAGGTTACTAGGCTAACGGCCCCAGGGCCCTCACAAGCCTAGCCAAGATCAGTCCATGTTCCCAAGGGTGTCTGGTTCAAGCAGGCACTAAAATCAGCACCTATTGCCCTTGTCCAAGAGGGGCAGAGGTCGAACCCCTGGGTGAATTTCCAGTTACCCATCCAATTGTCCAAATTGCACTTAAATACAGCTAACTTTGTTTAACATGAATCGGAAGCTTGTTCCAAAGGTGGGGAAACCTCTGTGAGACAAATCTGTCTCTTCAGCAAGTTCTATTAATGTCACATACTAGGTTTAGGTCCTTTGAGTGAGTGACCCATGTGCCATTTGGCTTGCAAATGTGCAGCATCTCCATTAAAGCTGGGTCAGAGACTGCTCTATATGCAAGGCACAGGTTGCCTCTGAGCAGCCTGTATGACAGAAAGTGACAATGATTTCAGTCTGTCTGCATAAGACAGATCTTGAAGACAATGAATTTTTATTGCAGGGAACCTTTGTGGTCTCTCCAACTGCTGCAGGTGTTTTGAAAGGAACACACCAAATGGAGTGTTGTACTCTATTACTGGCCCACTGAGGGAAGAGTATGGAGGGCAGGTTATAAACTCTTTATGGAGGCAATGCCTTACTTATGAGATGAGCAATACAGAATGCCCCTCTTACCGCTATGGAGATAAGGTGATCAAATTTAATGTTACTGTCAACCTGTGTGCCCATATCTCTTACCACTGACTGTGTGCTTAGGGCAGCACTATTGATGTAGTAATTTGCAGGAACACCACCCTTGCCAAAGGGGATGATAATGCATTTCTTTGCATTAAGTTTAAGACCATGACTATGGCACCAATCATTAGTCTGCGTAAGATTTTCTTGCAGGATGTTGACATCACTAGTGGTTTCAATGATAGCTCCATGCTATCCTTAGCAACATTCCCAGTGCACACTCCATGCTGTCTTTAGTAGCATTCTAATGTACTCTCCATGCTGTTCTTAGTAGCATTCCCAGTGTACACTCCATGCTATCCCTAGTAGCATTCCCAGTGCACACTCCACACTATCCCTAGTGGCATTCCCAGTGCACACATCATGCTATCCCCAGTGGCATTCCCAGTGCACACTCCATGCTATCTCTAGTGGCATTCCCAGTGCACACTCCATGCTATCCCTAGTGGCATTCCCAGTGCACACTTCATGCTATCCCTAGTGGCATTCCCAGTGCACACTCCATGCTATCTCTAGTAGCATTCCCAGTGCAAACTCCATGCTATCCCTAGTGACATTCCCAGTGCACACTCCATGCTATCCCTAGTGACATTTCCAGTGCACACTCCATGCTATCTGTAGTAGCATTCCCAGTGAACACTCCATGCTATCCCTAGTGGCATTCCCAGTGCACAGTCCATGCTATCCCTAGTGGCATTCCCAGTGCACACTCCATGTTATCCCTAGTGACATTCCCAGTGCACACTCCATGCTATCGCTAGTAGCATTCCCAGTGCACACTCCATGCTATCCCTAGTGGCATTCCCAGTGCACACTCCATGCTATCCCTAGTGGCATTCCCAGTGCACACTCCATGCTATCTCTAGTAGCATTCCCAGTGCAGACTCCATGCTATCCCTAGTGACATTCCCAGTGCAGACTCCATGCTCTCCCTAGTGACATTCCCGGTGCAGACTCCATGCTATCTCTAGTAGCATTCCCAGTGCACACTCCATGCTATCCATAGTGGCATTCCCAGTGCACACTCCATGCTATCCCTAGTGGCATTCCCAGTGCACACTCCATGCTATCTCTAGTAGCATTCCCAGTACACACTCCATGCTATCTCTAGTGGCATTCCCAGTGCACACTCCATGCTATCTCTAGTAGCATTCCCAGTGCACACTCCATGCTATCCCTAGTGGCATTCCCTGTGCACACACCATGCTATCCCTAGTGGAATTCCCAGTGCACACTCCATGCTATGCCTAGTGGCATTCCCAGTGCACACTCCATGCTATCCCTAGTAGCATTCCCAGTGCACACTCCATGCTACCTCTAGTAGCATTCCCAGTGCACACTCCATGCTATCCCTAGTGGCATTCCCAGTGCACACTCCATGCTATCTCTAGTAGCATTCCCAGTACACATTCCATGCTATCCCTAGTGGCATTCCCAGTGCACACTCCATGCTATCCCTAGTGGCATTCCCAGTGCACACTCCATGCTATCCCTAGTGACATTCCCAGTGCACACTCCATGCTACCTCTAGTAGCATTCCCAGTGCACACTCCATGCTATCCCTAGTAGCATTCCCAGTGCACACTCCATGCTACCTCTAGTAGCATTCCCAGTGCACACTCCATGCTATCCCTAGTGGCATTCCCAGTGCACACTCCATGCTAACTCTAGTAGCATTCCCAGTGCACATTCCATGCTATCCTTAGTGGCATTCCCAGTGCACACTCCATGCTATCCCTAGTGGCATTCCCAGTGCACACTCCATGTTATCCTTCTATCCTCAGTAGCATTCTTGATGTACTGTCTAGGATATCCTTAGTAGCATTCCCAGTGTACTCTCCATGATATTCCGAGTGTAGTCTTTTCGATACATATTGTTGTTTCTCTGTTTGATATCTTTAACTCTGTCACAAGTCCATCAATAACAATGATAAGTTAGAGGAGACATGTAATAACTAATCCCAGGAATATGGTCCACACAGAACCTAAAGGGTAACCATATGAGGTGTCGGGACCCACTAGAGCGAGTCTTGAAACGTGGAAACTGAATGGCCAAAAGATCGGACTTGTGTGCACTATGTCCAAGATGCCATTTCTTGGAATATTCCCTTTTCCCCAAGATATGTCTATCTCTGAGCTGCTATATACAAGTTTGGGGGCGGCTTGCCCTCCACTTAGGGAGGCAGGGTGGTGTCTCTCCCCATGCAAAAAGAAGTTTTAAGGAAAAGAGTAATTATGTGATTTGCTTTTTTGTCTTTTCATCATTCAGCATTTCGAGTGACAATATTTCAAAAAGGAGCTAATTTAAAGTGCTATCCATTTATATGCTACTGAGGAGGAGGAGCAGGAATACGTAGGATGCTTAAGGAATGTAATGCAAGTTAGATCGTCAACAAGGAAAGCAACATAGTAAGAATTACCATCAAGCTGCATCAAAAATATATTGTATAGGAAATATAATTTGTGCTGATTGAATGGCTCATGATGCACCCCAAAATGTATCATATACAAGGAAGGTTTGTTTGTATACTGCTGTGTGGGAAGGGGCTTTCTCATTCTCTATCTCTCTCGCTCCCTTTGTCGCTCTGTAATTTACTTCTGATATACTATCTCCCTGCAGAGTAATGTCTCAAAGTTTCCTGCTTGCCTTTGATGGTGTCAAATCATTGTGTAGGAGACCACATCAGCTGCTGGGCAAGCTCTACAGAGTTGGTGTGACCCTGTTCCTCTCTGCTGTATTTGTGCAGTGCACATCAGCTGACCCTGCCAGTTAATACTGTGCTACAACAGTGGTGTGGAGTTCTACTGCAAAAGAATATTGGCATGTTTATACATTTCAAAACCATATATTTAGAGTTTCTGCTTCAGGGGTACCATCTGTGCTAAACAAATACAGCTTCCTCAGAGGGCAATCTACTTACACTATTATTCAACTAGAAACAAGATTGTCAGGGGTTTTCTACTTGTTTTTATTATAGCAGACTGGTCTTACAATTCTACATCATTACTGAATAGTCCTGGTCATGGGGGACAAATTAGAAATGCTGGTATCACATAGTACTAGTTCAGCTCAGCTCAGGTCGAATTCAACTCAGAAAAGACAGAATGTCTCTAGAAAATATAACCATGCCTCAGTAAGAGTGTCCCTTAAGTTTTTTTTTTTTTTTTCAGATTATGGGATACCTTCCCAGAAATATTGATTTTCTAAATTATGTCAGGCATTTCCAATACATTTATTTTATGATACTGTGCATAAGTATATAATTAAAGGGGAAGAACTGTTTCTTTATCATATGCACAATGGGTATATTCATTTCTTATTCAACCTTAAATAACTTTCTCTTGCCAGAATTCAGATCTAGTATGAAAACAAATCTACTTTATGTATATGTTTTTTAACATGTTAAGGTTACCAAGACACAAAATAATATTTAATAAGGTGCTACAGGAACTACAGCACTGGCAAGTGACTTGTGCATAGTCACCAGCAATACTAGTGGATATATTTACTGTGGAATTCAAACCCAGCAGCTGAATACATCATGTAATGTACTGGCAGTAATGTACACATTCATTTGTGTAGGTACATGGAAACAATTATATTCAGGATGTGACAACTTGGAAAAGTAAGACACTTGATAATGGTAGAAATTATGTGACAGTCATGGGAGGAAAATAACATTCATAAGGTCACAAAGATTGACTCACGCCATTCTAATCAGGGATTCCCTACTATTTACTGAACTTAGTTGTCACTATTCTTACCTTCATGGTGGTTTTATTGTTATAATGCAGCCATCTGTGGTTTTCTTGTAATTGTTTAATAATTTGTGAGTATTTGTTCCTTTTTTCTTGTTATTTTTATTCTGTGATGCTAACTCCATGTAATTCTCTGTGGAATTCCCTCTGACCTTTGCTGTCACGCAAAGCATTCCACTTATTGTCAGTTCATTGCATGAAAATGATTCGGAGGACTGCTTTTTTTGTTTGTTTTTTTTATTTTTTCTTTCTCAAGTGATAGTAGCGATGCCCAAGTCGCCCATTTAACTTCTGATGTAAGAGTTTTAAATCCTTAAAAGGATGACCCTATTTGAGTTCAGCTGGAAGTTCAGATGACAGAGATGCTAATGTTGATGAGTCTGTCTCTCTTCTTCCATAATGTAGTGAGAAACAGTTGGGAAATCACAAGTACTATGGTTTCTGCTAGGATAAAATTAATTTCTTTTGCTGCTGATTATTAAATGAAATATTTTTGTATACTGGTGAATGCATTACTTTCCTTTTGTGGTCACAATCACTATTATTACTGCTAATTCACAATGGTATGCTGCTGTATTTGGTAATGTTTTGAGTATCAGCAGTATGCGTATGGCTCAAGCATTTTTGTTTGATATGTAGGGTAGAAGTTAAATGTTAAGGAGCTTAAAAACAACTACGAATATGAAATTACAAATGAGCACTGTAATTACCCGTGTCTCATATTGGCACAAACAGTTGTTTTTTTTACAAAGGAGTGAAATCTGGTACATTATTTACATTCTACTGTATGTAATATGAACTGTTCTTTTTTTTTTAATTTCTGATGCAAATGTATTATGAAACTGTAGGATAGGTATGTAGTGCAGTTTACAGGAGAACAAAGGCTTATTCTTGACTCTATTTGCAGGGTGATAGAGGGTAGAAGGATGACAGTGCTGGGAGTAGGTCATGGAGACAGACTGTGATGGAGCACATAAGAGTTGTGTATGAATAATGCAATGATATTGTGTTAAAAGTTCCAAACATGTGAGTGAAAACCCAGTCATAGACATTGTTACAATAGTGTGAATAGTTAAGAGGTATGCACAGCACACCTATTATTATCTTGCCATACACACCTGAAAATAAAACAAAAATGAATATTTCCACAAAAGCAGCACACACAATTCAAGTAACTTTTAAAAAATAATTGCAATAAGCATGAGGCTACCAGCAGTACAATACACAAACACAACCCATTTCAGCATTGCACAAACAAAGCTAACTCCTTGAATAGTATTATTACAGTGTAAAATAGTAAAACACCAAGAGCAATACTGATTCAATTACATTTACATTTTTTTATCTTGTCACAGTTGAAACCCAGGAATAAACAGGAGCAAGTCTGAATAAAACTCTGCTACTCTTCAATATTTCCAGCTCTGTTCTGGCACTGTTACCAAACATGACATCATGCTGGGGTCAGAGCTACACAAAAAATAAGTTTCAAAATGCCAACAGAAGCTTTGTCTTAATAGGTTTATAGATTAATATTAGGCTCACTGCCCATATATGGGCCATTTAACCCAATTACCCCATGTGAGAATCAAATCCTGCACCTTGTGTTTGTAAGGTAAATTCCTTGACTATTATGCCAACCTTCCACCTTAACAGTTTCACATAGACCTCTCAACTGTCCAGATTTTCACAGAATGGCCAGATTTTTGCATCATATTTTTGTTCTGTTCCTCATAAAATGTGTGGTTCTCTGTTAAATCACTATTGACTGAAGTCAATAAATAATAACATACATATGAGTTTCAGACTCCTTATCTTTCAGAAAATGCATACTATTGCACATCCTGGTATTCTAGCAAATTTTTTAATGGCAATATTTAAAATTTGTCCCAATTTTTGGGCCTTTGTCTCCCATTATTTTAGGCATTGTCCAGATTTCTTGCACAAATAGGTTTAAAGGTATGAAAACAAATAATCCCACAAAAAAAAAAAAAAACATAGCAGTTACCACTATGGTAAGCAATACTGCTATTGCATCACATGCAAAATAAAACCAAAACAAAGTATGACAAATCACTTTGATACTTTCTTGACTGGTTAAGTTCCACTGTGGCTTCTTTTCAGGGGAGCCCAAAGGCTGGATTCATAGGGGTACAGATAAGAATCATGATGAATATTAAATGATATAATGAGTTATTACAATCTAAAGTATTTAAAAGTATGTCCAGACTTGTCAGCACAGCTCATAGTAAAGCATAACAGACAAAAGATAAGTCTGCTCTGGGTCTTTATACAGGCAGTAAACGTGGCTTTATTGTGAAGGTTATCTGAACTGTACAATCCCTTTAAATCTGTTTATGTTATTGAAGTACTGCATTGGTAGAATCATACAGTATATGCCAGACACAGGAACATCTGAATATTTTAACAGTATTAGGATTACAGTTACTCAGAATGTGAACGTTTAGTATAGTGTCTACTTCTTAAACATGAATACCAACATAAAAAGCAAACATTCTGAGTACCAAAAGCTGACCTTTCAGTGCCTGCCCTAGATTTAAGATGCAAATAGCAGATTTTCTAAACAGAAATGCAAGGTCATAAAGTAGCTAGTTTATTATGTCTAACATCTAGGGGACAAACTCTGTTGAAGACCAGATCAGAGGAAATGCCTCCTCCCCACATCTCCAATTGGGAAGCTCTCCTGTATCTTTTTCTGGCTCTCTTACAGGTCTCTACAAAGCTTAGTGAACAGTTTGCAAATGTGTTTTTGTATTTATTACAAAGGGCCACCAATTATGAGGTTAAAATAAAAACAAGATACCTGCAAGATTGTCACCATTTAAATTTACAATCATCTGCAAGAGTTTGTATTCAGGCCACAGTTGACCCAATACACAACTGATCTAAGTAAGCATGTAGTACTAGGAGAGGCAGGCATGTATCTTTTGATTTGTCATACTGTAGGTCTAACATGCTGTCCTGTCTTCTGATGTGCCATGCAGCTCCTATCTGTCGATTGTCTGAAATATCTTCTGTTAGGCACTACCCTCAAGGTCAAGGCAAAGTAGAGTAGACTTGGTAGCATGCAGAAAGAGAATCCCTCAAACATATTACTAACTCCGGGTTCTGTAAGGAAAGCAGTTGTTCCTCAATTAGTGATTCATTAACATCACATCACAGGAAACGAGATAATGAGAAAAGCTGGCAGGGAGCTGCAGTGACAACAGATGTGAGAAAAGCTGGCAGGGAGCTGCAGTGACAACAGATGTGAGCTGCGGTGGTGGAACACAAAGCTTTAAGCAATGACTAGGAGGAAGCCAAGGGGGAAGCAATGCTTCCATATCAAAGCAGGGGGCCTAGCAGCTGAGCATAGGGTAGGTGGGAGACAGTGCCAGGTTATTAATGGTTAAGGGTGACCCATACAAAACGGAGGTACAAGGACCAGGACAACAGCTGTAATAATATAAGAACACAAGCAGCACAGCAGTTCACATGGCTGTAAGTGAAGTGCACACACACACACTCAATCACCTTTCAGAAAAATGTTTAAACATGTAAAACAGCCATAGCTTTTAATGACAAACTGTAGAGCATTACATATGGTTAGATAACTACCTGTTCACAATGCATGCTTTGTTACTATTATTCTTCTTGATACTGATGCATACATGCAAACGTGGTATAATAGTTACATAGCGCATTAAAATTAATTTTAAAATATTCTAACAGAGATGGTTTTGTAATATATTAACATGTCATCACATTGTGCTTCCCATATTCCATCCAGATGCAATCCTTCCATAATGGTGTCTATTACACATGCACCATCTAAATGTTTCATACTACTAAAATTTTGCAGAGTATGGCTGCATGCTTCTGTACTATGAATGTAGCAGCAGAGGATTAGGGTATCCAAGTCATAGTGTTGTTATTAACATAATTAAAAGGCAATGGCGAGTGTAACTCATTCTGATATTATTAAACTGAGATATATTTCAGAAATGCTCAAAATCCTTTACTTTGGCAAAGTATGTTTTTTATAAAAAAGGAAAAATAAAACATTACATGGGCCTCGTTTTCTCAAAATAATGGTAATAATCAATGTCTACAATCTTGTACGGTGGTTTGGGCAAAATGGGATTGAGCCTTGACCATGGACCTAGAAATACAGGTCTGATTAACAAGCCCAAGCACTGCAGGAACTGGCCTGGGATGATGGGAGTGAGTAGTTTAGGCTGGCAAAGCCATCCCTGCTGAAAGAAAGTAGGTTGGCTGTCTCTCTGACTGCTACCTGGTACAGATCGAGAGAGCAGCATGCAATGCAAGGAGGCAAGGATGGGTGCGTCAGGCCTTCCAAGCAATGCACAGTGCTGTAGCTGGATTCAATATCCATACTAAAGAACACACACACACACACACACACACACACACACACACACACACACACACACACATGCTGCTTAACCAATAGTAGGTTTGTCCTCAGTCATGTAGGAATTAACCACTAATGGGGGACGTTAGGAGCATATGAGTACCTCCTATGCCCTGCTGCATGATGATCTGAATCTCCAGTTGTTCCTTCCATCTCAAACTCCTACCAGATGATGAGGAAATGGGGAGACAAGTATGACAGCACTATGACTGAAGGTAATAGAAGAAGAAAAAAGGATGTAGAAAAGGCAAATATGAAATCTTGGTATACAACAATTTACTAAGGGCCTGTCCTAAGCCAGTATTGCATTGCAGTCAAACCTCAACACTATAGCACTCAGTGTGTACGCTAAAGTAGAAACTGCTTGCCACAATCTAGAAAGCAGCTTGCTACAATTTAAAAGTAAAAAAAAAAACTTTTTTTAAACTAAAACCTAAGCACTGTAGTGCTCTGTCCAGGTAGAGTATAAATTGTTGCAATTGTTTGCTACATTTCTAGCAAACAGTTTGTCACAATTTAGAATAAGAAATGTGTGTGACTGTAAATATATATATATATATATATATATATATATATATATATATATATATATACACACACACACACACACACACACACACACACACACACGCACTTTTGTAAAGTAAAACATGAATGCCTAGAGCTTTGTGCAGGCAGAGTATAAACAAACAGCAGTTTGCTACAGTTTATAAGAAGAATTTATTATTATTATTATTATTATTGTTGCTGTTATTATTATTAATAAACAAAATGGAGGAGGGTCTGGGGCAGGGCACAGAAATGGAACCTGAATGGCTGGTTGGCGTGCTAATAGAAGGAACATCCTTTTTTTATTTGCTCTTCATTTGACGAGCTGGGGAGAGGCTGTGCTGGTTAATGGTACCTACACAGGGTACTGGTTGAGCCAGCTGTGCTATTTCCACAATGAAACAAACTGACACAAAAGCATAATCGCCAAGACACATTCAATAAACTCAAACACATTCAGACTTCCTTACAGTGAGATGCTCCACCTCTTTGCAATTCTTTGTGGAATGCTCTCTGATCGTTGATGTAATTCAAGGGTTTCCACTAAGGCTGTCAGTGCTGTGTGCGAAAGGGATTCTGAAGGCTTTGGAATTTTTCTGCTGATAGCAGTGATGCCTAAGCTGTTGGTTTAACTTCTAATGTTGGATTTCTAAATCCCTACAAGGATGTGCTTTATATCTGGGTTTAGCAGGTAGTTCAGATGACATCAGTGCTGATGCTGATAAAACTGTATGGTTTCTTCCATGCCATAGTGAAAGGCATTTGGCAATTCACAAACAGTATGGGTTCTGCTAAGATAGAATGAATTTCTTTTGCTGCTGATTACTAAATACAATGCGTATATATATATATATATATATATATATATATATATATATATATATATATATAATATATGTATATTTTTTAACCTGATGACTGCAATACTTTCATTTTGTGGTCTTTCTTACTGTAATCACTGCTTGTTCACAGCCATGCAGTGATGTTTTTATGTTTTGAGTAGCAACAGTTTGTATGTAGGTAGTGTTCTGGTTTGATACATGGGGAGTTGTTCACAGCAGTGCAGTTTTGTTTTTATGTTTTGAGTAGCTGCAGTTTGTATGTAGGTAGTATTTTGGTTTAATACATGGGGAGGATGGGCTGAATTCAGAATGCTTTGCCACATCATGGTTAGCAAATTTGCACAAATGGCTATGTACAGGGTTTGTGCATTTCAGAAAACCCAGCAACATGATGTAGCAAGCTGAAATAACAAACTAACCACGTTATATACTAATGATTGTATAAAGAAATACTGGCGTGCCAGTGAGGACCTAGGACTATAACTACAACTACACGTACAACTGATAGAACTATAAAATTATGATAAATACTACAATCCCTGACCATGCCTCACAGATAAACATGGATCTTGGATTCCCTATGTACCTGTATATTATATGTCAGACAGATTTAAGAAACATTAAACTGACAACTTGTTAGGGTGTGCAGCTATTGGTGATATAAATATTGGTAATATAAAGTAGGACTATGTACCTGGATCATCTATGATTAAACATCTCTGGTCCTGCCCAGATTGGCCCGAATAAACACCATGCTCTGTGACCCCCATTGTTTGGACGGTGGTGAAATTTGAAGATTAATGTAGACTGGATCTGCATAGAGGAGAGAAAGCAGTAAAAAGGTAGAGGCTGTGTCAGTGAGATAGGTTTTTACTCTGCATAATGTACCTAGTTTGTGATGATTTTTTTACACTATGTGAGATGCACAGGAGTACTCTAGAGTGCTGATGAGTGAGGTGAGGTAAGTATACCTACTGCTGGGAAAGATGTGTCCATATATTGAAAGAGAGAAAGAGAGAGATACAAGAAATGTGTACCCACTCTTGTGAAAGATGCTTCTTTATAACAGTTGTAGCCATTAAAAATAAGTCTATGTAACATGTATACAGCAGTACCACATATGCCATTACTGACATACCTAAATAGCATTAGTGTGACTACACAATGTTAGAAGTGTGCTTCTGTTTGCATCTTCCTATATAGGTGCACCAGAAGCTCATTGTACCAAGTCTGTTTGCTCTGACATTGCCAAGATGTCTATGGGTTCAATCCCTCATAAATAGAAAGTTCTGCTGTCATGGCAGGGTATATGTGCCATTCCAGTAATGTCAGCAACCACCACAAAGCCCCCATGTAGGTTAATAGGAAAATACTGTTACACACCTAGCCAATAACCAGACAATGACCAAAGGTAAGAACCAAATGCTGTACCTTGTGTTTGCAAGGTAAACAATGTAACCATTATGTCAAATGCTAAATTTGATTAATTAGATTCATAAGTAAACAATAAGCAGTCTGCAGACTATTACATACCTACACAATAACCTAATAGTGACCAAAGGGGAGAAGCAAACCCTGTACCATGTGTCTGTGAAGTAAACACCTTAACCATTATGCCAATCCCTCCAACAATGCAATATCAATAATTATTAGCTGACTGTACATTTTGCAGCATACATTAGGTGGATCTGTCCCTTTTCTATCCCCTGTGCTTGGCATATTTATCATGGGATCAGCATGTTTCTTATGTATGTGTACAGCTGTATTATTGACAAAACTGCAGCAGCTTCACTGTCACAAGCTCAAATGTTCTGGCATGATAAATAACTGCAGCAGTTAGTATGACATTATGTCAGACTGCCTGTGAGGATGGCTATAGCATTAGGCCCCCCAGTGTAATACTCAGACTAACAGGTTGATGACATACTTGTCTAATTCAATTACTGAAAGGTTATGTTGCTGCACTGTATGAGTATCAACATAGTTAAAATCCAGTTTGTTTTTGCACATAGGTTCATAGGTTCATAGATTAGTACTAAGCTAACTGCCCTTGCGAGCCATTTTAAGCCTAGCCAATTATCCCTTGTGAGAGACAAACCCTGCACCTTGTGTTTGTAAGGCAAACACCTTAACCATTACGCCACCCTCCCAACCCACCCACCCTTTTTGTTGATAACCTTTCTCTTTCCTAGACTTAGGTTGTTATTTTTCCTTCTACATATCTTCTCCATTTTATGCAGTAGCAAAGAAGCCTGCACTGAGCACACCAGCATGTCCTGACATCACCCCCCAAGGTCGTTATAGTAGCAGTGCCAACACCACCACCACCACCAGCGGAACCCAGTACACCTGGGTTTCAGTTTGACAGTTGTCTCCACATCTCCTGCCCTACTGGCACCACCTGTGATAGGTGGCACAATGGTACCTACAGGTAGCACTGGAAATGGAGGTAAAACTTTGTCACCTCTCAGGCATACCTCTCAACCTCAGAGCAAGAAATCTGTACAAAGTCATAAATAATGGGGGGACAAAGGACCAAAAATAGGGACACTTTTTAAATATTGCTCATACAAACTAAGAATGTTGATAGAACAACAGTTTTTTGCATTAGCATGAATTTTCTGAAGGGTATGAATCTGAAACTAAAATGTCTGTCATTATTTTCTGACTTCAACTCTCAATGATTTACCAGTGACTTGCCAAAAAACATAATTTTATGAGAAAAAGGGCAAAAATCTGGACATTCTGTGAAAATTTGTAAAGTTGAGAAGTATGCTTTCAGGAGCTGGCAGAGCATTTGTGGGAATTAACAGAGAGGGGGGTTGGATGCCCACCTTGACATTATGGAGACCATGTTCCGGGGTGAACATCCCTGCACAGCACTGTCTCCACCTTCTGAAGCAGTAGCCAGTGGTGATAAGTAATCTCCATCTGGATCTAAGCTGGCAGAGACTGTATCCTTGAACACCCAATCCTATCCTAAACCTGGTGTTGTCCTTTTTGTATCAATGCACACCCCTGTATATTGTACAATCCTCCCCTCACCAGTGTCTTCCCTGTGTTTATCTGTTATCTTCATCACTATTTTATTACTCCTCCTTCACTGTGTTATGCCACACCATGTAAGTCATGTTCAACCTTCCCTGTGACCTACTGTCATCTTCTTACCTACCTCTTACTTCCTTCCTCAACTTTCCCTTTTACAACAACAAATAAACAGATCAATAAAAGGGCCTCAGGAAGGCTCTCTGCTCTCTCACTTAATAATATGACTTATAAACACTTTAAAATCATAATGGAGTATCTTTTAACAATGGCTTAATGCAAGAATAAATTTCACAAAACAAAGCATTCAAGCACTTGTCCTTTCAAACAAATGTTCTGCCACAGTAATGCATCTTATCTAAAGGAACATAATTTTCAATGCTACTCAAATTATAAGAAAACATTATCAACACAGTCATTACCCATTCATGATAAAAATCTGCAAACTGAAAGAATCATTACAAGGAAAACATGAAGGGTGTAAACTTGACACTAGTTAAGGATGAATGATTTCCGTTAACTGCAAATGGAGAAAAAAATGAGTAAAGTGAAACCAGAAAAGAATGGGGCACATCTGTCTCCTCCAAAGGAAGAATGAGCTAAAGTGAAACCAGAAAAGAATGGGGCACACCTGTCTCCTCCAATGGAAGAATGAGCTACAGATATCTGGAACCAATATGTTTTTCTGATACTGGCTCAAAAAAACTTTGAGTCCTTATCTGGTTATTCAGTGCACATTTTAAGAAATAATGTCCTTAAATGAGGTTTGGCAAGAGGGACATCTTCAGAGGAGGGTTAGATAAATATAGTAGTGGGAGTTAAGAGGGTTGGGGAGATGAAAGGGTTAAATGGAAAGAGGGATGATGGGGAGGAAATGAGGTAGGGGTGGAGATTAAGGGGTTTAGATAAGTGTAGCTGGGTAAGTAATCACATTTTGGTGTGAACTTGCTACAGAGCAGGATTACGTCCATGACGACTGGTAGGAACTGGGGTGGTCAGGTAGGCCTTAGTTTAAGGGTGGTATGACTGAAGAGGTGAGTTTTTTTTTTTTTTACTATAATTGTCCTAAGAGATCTTAGGATGGTGAGGCTCTTAGTCACTATAGTTATGTGCTAAGGGGTAGGGATGCAGGGTATACATTACATAAATTGGGGACTACATTTAATTTGAAAGTTAGTTAGTTGTCTCTGGCAGGTTAAACAATGAGGTGAATGGGTCCAGTGCATTGGATTAAATGAGATGAGTTCTTAACATTTA
Source organism: Protopterus annectens (assembly GCF_019279795.1). Classification (NCBI taxonomy): domain Eukaryota; kingdom Metazoa; phylum Chordata; order Ceratodontiformes; family Protopteridae; genus Protopterus; species Protopterus annectens. The sequence goes on from NC_056748.1 coordinate 506,647,465, forward strand.
ATATATTTCCATTTGTTATAGCTTTCTTTTCCTTATGCAGTTGTTGTGGAAATGTGGTTATTACCGGGAGTGTGTATGAAGTAACACCAGTGGTGAACCAGGTTCTGCAGTTAGCACTGAGATTATGGTGGGGAGCTGTCATTTCAATGATACAAGGTTTAGGTAATACTTGCATTGCATTACAGTCTCTTTTTGTGAAGCTTTGAGGAGGCTTCAGTTCATGTTGTAATGACGGGCATTGGTGGCTGGTCCTCTTTGCCGGGAGTAGTTGAATTAGTCCTGCTGGTTCTGTAGTTTTGTTGGTTCTCATCTGAGTGGTGTATCATTCTTTAAGGAGTTTTCGCAGGCCCGGAGGGTTTCCACGCAGGTGCAATATGGCGTTGACTGTTGGGGGAGGGGTAATGTGAATGACAGGTATGTGGCGGGCATCGTTACTGTTTAAATTTCACAGAGCATATTTGATGCTTAGTTTGGCAGCTCACTCCACACTTCATTATGTTTTTGGGGAGTGAGCTGATATATAATAAAACGAAAAAAACGAAAAAAAAAAAAAAAAGGATCTTCGTCCCATGGTGTCCATAGTTTTCTGTTAGAAAAATGTGTATTTGAATATATGAGAAATGCTAGTTTAAAAGCAAAGTAGTATATAATGCATTTTATTCTATTAATCATATAACAGAAAGGATTAATTCATGTGTAAATGTAAAGTAGTTTTGAAACTGCAGTGTGGCTTAAAGCAAGCTGACCTTCGACCCTGGCAGATGCTAGCTTAGCAAGTTTTGATGTTTATGCTTTTCACAAGTGATTATCTGCTGGGTCAGGAAATTAAATGTGTGAAATAATGAAATCTTCTGCTCTTTCCTGCTGGGATGATTTGGCCTTGTATATGTGTTACTAAGATAGCATGCAGCTGGTGGGAAAGTGTTACAGTGAACAAAGATGTATATTAGAAGATTGAATCCACCATTGTATTCGAACTGATGTGAAACCTTGAAGAAGTAACTTTACTGAAAGACATTATGTCTGACCAGGTGGATAGCAAGGCCGTATTGTTACCAGAGGAAAACTTTTTTAAAATATACAGCATCAGCAGTTTTTATGAATAGAGGACTGTAAGCTAAAGTGATGTAGATGCCCTGTGACATACCACATCAGTAAGGTGGGCACAGCCTGAATGTTTAGACTATATAAAATTGTGTGCTTCCTGTTTCATGTCAGACAAAATTCTGTACTTGTACATTTTTTGCCTCCTGGTGTACACTAGTAAACTTTTTGATCCTGAACCTTCTGTGTATTGAATTCTTAATTTTATTTAACAGTTTGGTCCTTCTTAGCCGGAATTCCCTCGGACAGCTGCAGATCAGAGTCTACCGGTGGTCAAATACTGCACAGGAGAAGTTACCTAAACGGTTCTTCTTGGGTGAAAAGACCTCCGACTGAATTGTCGTTTAAAGAGGCTGGCCACTTTCTGATCTGTGGCCGAAGAGCGGATACTGGACGACTCAATACTGGAGGCTCAGGTAGGAACATTTTGCCTTTTTTCTGTTTTAGATCAGGGACTAGGTTACAGTATATTATTGTCAAGATTTGTTATGCAGATCAGGGACAAGAGGAAGTACTGTATATTTGGTCATAGATCAGGGTAACAGAATAAGGTACGCAGTTATTCTAGATAAACTATGAAAAGAAACTGAACTTCTGATATCACGTGATAAGAAGGGTTACGTAACATTTTCTTTTACCATGGGAAATCAGTGCACTAAAACATCGCGAGATCCGCCCCTAACCGAAGACGCAAAATACATGCAATTACAACGTTCCGATAACGTTAGGTATTATACGAAGTGGGTTAACAAATATGAATTTGATGGTAAACTAGATAAAACTTCGCTAGTTAAACTCCTTAAGCAACTTAAATCTGATGCGGGAGGTCAGGCAAAAAAGCAACGCCAGTTAGGCATTCCTCAGGCACACAGCAAATCGTAGAGAACAGAAGCTAAAAAATTCAAAAACACTATTTTTAGACAAAGAAGATAATAACTTGGTAATAGCAACAGCTCCTCCTCCTCCTCCCTTGCCCCCTCCTTTACCCTTTTCAGGATATGAAGCGAGTGGACAGGCTGGTCCGCCTCCGCGTTATCCTGAAGTTTCAGCAAGACCACAACCATTTGTTAGAGATCCTATTGAAACTAGGTCCCGGACACGTAAAATACATAGGGACGCAGAATCATATCAAATAGAGAGAAACCTACAGGATGAGAGTGAGGAAGAAATATGCCCACTTATAGAGGTTCCAAATCCTCAGGCAGGACAGGAAGGGCAGGACCCAACACTCTTAGTATATAGACCATGGACACCGGAGGATATCCGGAAAGCTACTGAGGGAATCCCCCATCCGAAAGTTAATTTTACGAAATTTTTGGAAGATTTACAAGGCATGAGGTTGAGTTACCACTTGAATGGGGAAGAAGTAGAAAAAGTAGTAAGACAAATTATAGGTCCAGATTGGCACATGATTTGTGGCACCTGGAATCCTCGTAATGCAGAGCTTAAACCACTCCCACATAGTGACGCAGAGTTAGACAACAGAGTGAAAGGTCTAACAGACCGAATCTCTGAGAAATGGAAACCTAGAGCAGACTGGACTTGCATTAATCAATGCATACAACAGGAAAATGAGACAATAGATGGGTACTATGCTAGATTATTAGAATGTTTTAATAATCATAGCGGTATGTCAGTTCCTGAGAACCAAACAAATGATTCCCCGTATGAACAACAATTGAAGAATGCATTTTTGAAAGATTGCATTGCACCTATTAGTAGCTTCATTATGAAGCATATGATAGACCATCGAATAGGGAGGCTACAAGCCTTACTTGAATACGCTAGACATGCTGAAAGACATTTTAATAGTAAAAAGAAAAAGAAGGCGCAAGTCTTCACTGCTGAAGATGGAGCTGAAGTAAGATGGAGCTGAAGTATTTGTGTTACAATCAGGTAAAAAGGGCAAGAAGAATGCCCAGGGAAACAAACAGTCTGACAAACGATCAGAAGATTTTGAAGAGAGAAAAAAGAGAGGTGAATGCTTCAAGTGCGGGAAAAAGGGACATCTAGCAAGGGATTGTAAGCAGAACAAAAAGGTAATTACAGAAGATAAGGGAGATGAGGACTGACTATATGATAGTGAAGATACATCATGCAAAAGTCAGAAATCATCAGGAAAAGTTAATAAACAAAAAACAAATGTTAATGTGATAGAAGGAATAGAGGAAGTGCAAGTAGATATGGAGGATGAAGAAAGTGAAATTTTGGACTTAGCATTATTGCACTTAGAGCTCTACTTGGCAGATACGGAACCGGAAGTTACACTTCTGGTGGAGGGAAGGGAAGTCAAATTCCTGTGTGACTCAGGAGCATCACGGACCCTGATACACCCCTCCAAGTTACCAGAACATTCCGAATCACCTGATTATATACTAGTAAAAGCTGCAAACGGACAACTATACAGGGAACCACTTTCCCATGATATAGCAATAACTGACCCTGTTTCAGGTATGACCCAGAGAAGTAAAATTGTTGTTTCTGCAAAATGTCCAGTGAACCTATTGGGCAGGGACCTTATGCAGATATTTGGCATAGCAGTAGTTCCAACTGTACAAGGTATGGAGGCACAGAGACAAATGGATACCTTTGTAGTGCGATCGGAGGGTGAAACTTTTTACTGGTACAGACAGGACCTAGTCACAACTGGTCCAGGGGCAGTAACCAAGGAACTGATGAACGTAGCCATTAGTAAAGCCCCCTCCCTTGACACTGATCGACAGCATTTGTTACACTGCACTCTATACTACTGTACTACACCAGGACCTGATAGAGAGTATGAGCAAGAATTGTTCAGAAATCGGGCAACTAGATTAGTTTTGCGTACTTTGTACTGGGATACTGAGGGGAACAGTGTAGTTAGTTGTTCATTACCTCAAGAATTCCTTGGATTATATAGATCAAATCGATTACCACATGTCAGCTTGCAAAGAATAAAAATGTAAAATGGGCAAATTTAGGAGAAAAGGTGACAAGATGGGAGAAACAGACTGACTTAGAACTGTCAGAACAAGGGATAGAAAAACAAAAACTGAATTGGTTGACACAAACACATCCAGCTGTTCACTTGCAACCTAGCAAGGACAGCTGATTAGCATTTTTATTAGAAGAAGAAGAAAAAGCCTTAAGTGAAATTCCAACGACTCTTTGGTCAACAGGCAAGTCAGATGTAGGACTTATTCGAACAGCAGGACCAGTTACAATTACCCCAAAGTCAGCATTTAGGCCACAGAAAAGACAATACCCTTTGAGAAAGGATGCAGAAATAGGAATCAAGCCTATAATAGCAGCATTACTCAAAGAAGGAGTACTGGTAGAATCTCCTGATTCACCATGTAATACACCCCTATTTCCTGTTAAAAAAGCAAACAGGGAATGGCGGATGGTTCAAGATTTACAAGCTGTAAATAATGCAGTAATACCTAGAGCACCTACGGTGCCAGACCCACATACTTTGTTAAATGATTTAAAACCGCAACAGAAGTATTTCTCTGTGGTAGATATTAGCAATGCTTTCTTTTCGATACCTATACATCCTGATAGTCAATACTGGTTTGCATTTACATTTCAGGGGAAAAGGTATACTTATACTCGACTACCACATGGATATTGTGAGAGCCCAACCATATTTGCACAAGAAATGGCTAGCAACCTGGCAGGGTTTACCCCACCAGGAGGAAGTCAAATTCTACTTTACGTAGATGACATCTTGCTAGCAGCCCCCACCCAGCAACAATGCAGGGAGGATACTGTAGCGTTATTGACATTTTTAGCAACACAAGGACACAAAGTAAACAAAAGTAAGTTACAACTTTGGAGAAAACAAGTTAGATACCTAGGATATGTAATATCCAATGAAGGTAGAATACTAGACGAGGAAAGAAAAACAGCAATTTTGCAAGCACCCAAACCAGCAACCAAGAAGGAAATGATGTCTTTCTTGGGTACAACTAATTTCTGTCGGAGCTGGATACCAAATTATGCTTCGGAATCTGCTCCACTGACTAACTTGATATACAAGACACCAATGGCAGCACAATATATTTTACAATGGACACCTGAAGCAGAAACGGCTTTCTGCAGGTTGAAGCAATTGATAGCTTCTTCATTAGTTTTAGGACTCCCATATTATCACAAACGGTTCTTTCAGACCGTAGACTGCAAGCAAGTATATATGACATCAGTATTGATGCAACAACACGGGGACATGCAACGCCCCATAGCCAATTATTCATCACAGTTAGACCCAGTGGTGTGATCTTTGCCTCACTGTGTACAAGCAGTGGTTGCAGCTGCAATGGCAGTACAGGCTTCGGCCTCAGTGGTGTTATTCCACCCTCTCTCATTGAGAGTGCCTCATGCAGTTGCAATAATTTTACTGCAAGAAAAAGTAGCATATCTCTCCCCTGCTAGGCATCTTACATGTATGACTATACTGCTGAGCCAACCTCATATGACAATTGAACGATGTACAACATTAAATCCATCAACATTACTTCCAACTCCAGCGGATGGCACACCACACAGCTGCCTGCAGGAAATTGAACAGTTAGCCTTGCCTAGACAAGATCTCACAGATATGCCCTTGGATAAAGCTGAGGTGACATATTACGTGGACGGCTCATGCAGAAGGGGTCCTACGGGAAAGAATCTAGTGGGGTATGCAGTAGTTACAGACACTGAAATTTTAGAAGCCCAATCCTTACCACATAACTTATCTGCACAAGCAGCAGAATTGATAGCTTTGACGTGGGCATGTACTTTAGCAAAAGACAAGTGTGTAAACATATATACTGATAGTCAGTATGCTTTTTCTACAGTACATGTATTTGCGCAACAGTGGAAAAATAGAGGAATGATAACATCTAGTGGAAAACCTATTAATCATGCGCAATTTATTTTGGAATTATTGGAATCTATTCAGTTACCTACCAAAGTAGCTGTTTGTAAATGTGTAGCTCATACAAAACAACAGGATAAGATTTCGAAAGGTAATGCACGAGCTGATGCAGCTGCAAAGCAGGCAGCCTCAGAAACTTTACTTTTGAATGAGGAATTACAACCCTCTGAAATTTTAGATTTAGACATGTTAAAAACAATGCAGACGCTTACTACAAAAGCAGAAAAATAAAAATGGGAAAAGCGAGGTGCAATTCTTGAGAATGGACTGTACATTTCCAAAGAGAGAAAACCGATATTGCCGTCTAATTTATTTAGATATGCAGCTTTGTTGAGCCATGGGCAGTGCCATGTCTCAACAGGGGGGATGGTACAGTTAGTAAACCGAATATTCCAAACATATGGATACACAAACTACACAAAAAAATTTTGTGCAGCTTGTCATACTTGTAACAAGCACCATGCACAAGGGGCATTTAAAACCAAGCAAGGAAGTTTTCTTATACCACCATATGCGTTCCATACTATTTGTATGGATTTCAAAGAATTGAGTAAGTGTGAAGGAAAGAAATACTGTTTAGTTATTGTAGATATGTTTTTCCAAATGGGTAGAAGCTTTTCCAACCAAAAATCTGGATGCAGCAACAGTGGCGAAAGCCCTGATAAAAGAAGTAATCCCTAGATTTGGCATTCCGGAAAGGATTTATAGTGACAACGGCACACATTTTGTGAACCAGACAATCCAGCAACTTGGGAGACTTTTTGGTATTTCCTTAAAGAACCATTGTGCCTACCACCCACAGTCAGCAGGACTGGTGGAAAGGTACAATGGTACCCTTAAGAATAAACTAAGGAAGTTAGTTGAGGAGACCCAAAATAATTGGATACACTGTCTGCCTTTGGCACTGCTGAGCATGAGAACGGTTCCAAATGTGAAGGGTTTGACTCCCTTTGAAATGATTTTTGGGAGAGCATATTATGTGCCTCAGTGGAAAGCTCTCATGCCTGCAGAGCAAGAGGCTGACAGTTCATTAGCTAGTTATATGAGGAAACTGTTAACAAATAAATCTGTTTTGCAGTTTAACTCTTTTTCAGATAAGGAACAGACCAGACCGGTAGAAGCAGTCTTGGCCCCCGGGACGTGGGTTTGGCTGAAAGTGACGAAGAGGAAGAATTGGGCGAGTCCAAAGTGGGAAGGACCGTACCAGGTTCTGTTGGCAATGCCTACTGCAGTCAGAGTGGCTGAGAGGACGTCCTGGGTTCATTTGACACACTGCAAACCGGTAAAGAACTTTCAACTTGATAAAACCTTTGTGACTGATACACAACCAGACCAAGATGGCCAAAAACAAAGCGAATAGAAATCTAGATCAACCCCAGAGATGTTGCATAATCATTTTGTTAAGTATACATTTATTGACTGTTATTGTGACAATTTTCCTCTTGTTGTGGTTTATCCTACACACAACCACACAAGTGAAAGTGGGAAGGCGTGACGAAACGTCTATAGACTGGCATCCAAATTGTAATACATACCTAGCCATGAAGAGTGTATATGCAGAGACTATGAACATTTCAAATTGCTGGGTTTGTACAGCTATACCAACAGCATATGGAGGACTGATAATGTCCGCTATCCCTTTGGGGATAAATGAGACTTGGGAGAATTTACTCTTCGATACAGGGACTGTGAGATCACAGGACAAAATAGCTTTATTTTTACCTGTCACACAAAAAGGAATTGTATGTTTTTATAAAAATGATACTCTCCAGGTGGGCTGGAGCAATTGTAATATAACCATATCTTACCGATGTTATATTAAGAATAGTAATGGCAATACTTTTTGCAATACTAATTATGACTCATATTTGAACTCATTGAAAACAACCATGAATGACATTCGCAAGAATCCAGTTTTGTTTAAACAATTGTCAGTTATAGATCAGAAAATGTTTCATGCAGGGCTAATGCGTATTAGTACTAAAGTAGAAAACTGTTATTTTATTTGTGGAAAAAAAGCATATAAATAGTTACCTGAGAATTGGTCCGGCAGTTGTTTTTTGGGTTATCTGGTTCCGGCAATAAGACATACTGCAGAATTACCTTTGGGTAAGATATGAAACGTGAGAGAAGCAGCCCGAAAACCTGAAGGTCCAGTTGAAAAAAAACCTGTGAATCCAGTTGGAAAGATCGAAGCTGGCTGGAAAGACCATAATAGCATGAAAGACAAAAGTAAATTGACTCATATGGACTTAAGTGACAGTGTTATATCTTGGGCAGGAATATTCCCATCATATGGAACAGTCAAATCGATCTGGGAGCTGAGGAAGTTGTCGAAACTTCTCGAAGTAATGAGTAACGCAACTTTTTCCACCCTAGAACTGGTGACTGATGAACTGAATGCAATGAGAACTGTTGTGCTACAAAATCGAATGGCTCTTGACTTCACCCTAGCGGCGAGAGGTGGTACGTGCGTGCTTATCAAAGAAGAATGCTGTGCGTACATATCAGACAATAGACATGAAATTAACAACCACTTAAAGGTAATTCAGCAAGTATCAGCCATGACTGAACCAGGCCCAAACCCACTGATGGACTTTTTCCAGAATCTATTTGGAGGGTGGGGTTCCATCTTAATGAATATTCTGATTGCCATTTGTGTGGGTATACTCCTAATAGGAGCATGTGTTTGCTGTGGAATTCCCTGCATGAAAAGACTAGTCAAAGATTTTACTTGATGTATATGTTAGTGAAACTTTGTACCAAGATATTGAGATTGAAAAATTGATTTCAGATGACATTTTTTCTGAAGTATAGATTGAATGACTCACCTAGCTGAAAATCCTAAGTGGAATAGGTTAGGAGATGAAATGACACTATACATACTTCAAAATAGAATAAAAAGTATTAATAGGGGGGAAAATGTTAGAAAAATGTGTATTTGAATATATGAGAAATGCTAGTTTAAAAGCAAAGTAGTATATAATGCATTTTATTCTATTAATCATATAACAGAATGGATTAATTCATGTGTAAATGTAAAGTAGTTTTGAAACTGCAGTGTGGCTTAAAGCAAGCTGACCTTCGACCCTGGCAGATGCTAGCTTAGCAAGTTTTGATGTTTATGCTTTTCACAAGTGATTATCTGCTGGGTCAGGAAATTAAATGTGTGAAATAATGAAATCTTCTGCTCTTTCCTGCTGGGATGATTTGGCCTTGTATATGTGTTACTAAGATAGCATTCAGCTGGTGGGAAAGTGTTACAGTGAACAAAGATGTGTATTAGAAGATTGAATCCACCATTGTATTCGAACTGATGTGAAACCTTGAAGAAGTAACTTTACTGAAAGACATTATGTCTGACCAGGTGGATAGCAAGGCCGTATTGTTACCAGAGGAAAAAAATGTTAAAATATACAGCATCAGCAGTTTTTATGAATAGAGGACTGTAAGCTAAAGTGATGTAGATGCCCTGTGACATACCACATTAGTAAGGTGGGCACAGCCTGAATGTTTAGACTATATAAAATTGTGTGCTTCCTGTTTCATGTCAGACAAAATTCTGTACTTGTACGTTTTTTGCCTCCTGGTGTACACTAGTAAACTTTTTGATCCTGAACCTCCTGTGTATTGAATTCTTAATTTTATTTAACATTTTCCCACTCTAGAAATATGCAGGTGTTTTGCAGGGATGATGTTAGCAAGCTGGTTGCCGTCCTTACAGCATATTGGTTTGGTTCAGACCTAAATGCCGGGTTGGGACGATATAGGTTGAATTTAGGAAATGTACTTGGCGATCTTTAAAATCAGTTGTACTATAACATCGTCTATAATATGTTTACCATCATGACCAGAGTTATGTGCGTGGGTTTCACTGTTATTTTGCAGGATGCTTGGAGGGAATGGGGGAAGTTGTGGTTGTGTTTCTGCAATAGGGGAAGTTGTGGTTGTGTTTCTGCAGCTTATATTTGGCAATCGATTCCTTATGTTTTGTCTCCCATGCCCGGGTCTGTGTCTGCTAGTTGCAGATTCTTTGATGGTGTCTCCCATGCCTTGGTCTGTGTCTGCTGCCTTGCAGATTCTTTGGCGGATACGTTGAGGTTGTCAGGGTGGTTGAGTTGTTCTTCTCAGGGACACAGGATGAGGGGGTTTGGTTCTTGCTGGCATAACTTGGGTGGCCGTGAGGACAGCCATTTTTGTTTTCTATGGGTGCTGGGTACTCCGGAGTGGGTTGTAGGTCTGGTCCTCCAGAGAAGGTGAGGTTGCTAGTGTCTGTAGTGTGCAGTGTTCATGGGGTTTTGGAGCAAGGGTCCACATTGCATGGTGACTGTTGGTAGGGGTGGAAAAGCGATGGCTGCACCGTTGGTAAGATGAAGTGACCATTCTCCGTGGGCTGGGGTGTGGGTGAAGTGACTGCTTTTCACAGGCTGTGGCATGAGACAAGTAACAGATTGCTGCAATGCATGCGTGTTGAGCATTAATGGCCATGAAGGGGGAGGTGGGAGGTTTGACAGCTCGGGGTGTCAGCAGCTTCAGAAACTCGAGTAACTGTTTGCTTAGCTGTCAGGAAATTCTTTACTTAAAGTTTAAAGATATGTGTACGGAGCGATGGCACCTGTTCAACCCTCTACACTTGCTTAAAAAAAAATACATATCTATCTATATATACATTTACTGCTATCATGTACCTGTCAGGTTTTGAAACTTTCATATACAGAAATCCCAATGCTATATGTTTTCCTCAGTGTCTTGTACACTATTAGGACATGTCTGGCATTTATTTATACACTGTTGGCTTGTGGTGAATCATTGAAGTTACGGGCATATATGTGAGTGGGACAGAAGGATGGCAAGGTAGCTTTTATAGAGCTAATTTGCTGGTGGCTTTCTGACAAGACAGAGGGCTTTGCAGGCTATGGAGCACTCCGTTCTATGGTCGTTCGCACATGTGCGATGCAGCAGTAATAGCTAGTGGGGTAGTTGAGGGGTACTGAATTGCTCTAGTTAATTGTACAGAATTTACCTGAATTGTCATTTGATTCATCCAGGCTTTGGGTCCGATTTCATAATGTTCTGGTTTATGGAAACTAGGGGTAAGTATGTTAGGCGATAATGACAGACAACTGAGTTGCATTCTTCAGGCCTTTCAGGAAATACACTAAAGCACACCCATTATTTGATCAACTTTTTAATTTGTATGCAGTGGGTGTTCTGGAGTGGCCATAGGGTCATGGGATACCTCTCAACTGTACAGATGTTAGCAGAATTGCCAGATCTTGGCCTCATTCATGTCCTTAATGACTACCAAAATTGGTGACTTTTGGGAGAAAGGGTGGTGAATCATACTTAACGAACAATGGTAGTAATTTAAAGTGTAGACTTTGCTTCCAGAGATGTGTATTATTCCACGTTCCCTTATTCTATGTCGGCTTAATAATAACTGTCTGTGGTCATTTACAGATTTGTTTCTGGTTTGTTGGGATTTGTGTCTTATTCATTGAGAGTTCTATATATGGAATTAACAGATAATTACAGGGAAAGAAGGTTGGTTGTGAAGTTGTCCATGCCGTGGGCCATGTGTAATAGAGAGGTATGGGTAGACTGGAGGTATTTCACTCATTTTGCATTTTACTTGTCATTGCATCTTACTCTTTATTGCCAGTGTAGGTTGTTAGAGATGCTTGTCGAGCAAAGCAGCACAAAGGGAAGCTGATAAGGTTGCATTCTCTTGGGGATGGGGCTTGCAGGCCAGTAGCAGTCCATGAACAGGGTAGGTCTCTGGCAGTGCTTAATGTTGTAATTATTTATGTGTGTGCCATCAATTGACAGTTTTCCTTTCCTTTGTAGCTGGGATGGTCTATATTCTGCACTTGTCATGAGGAGTAAAAAAAATAAATAAATAAAGAGAATGGATATACAGTGGTGTAGGGAGTCTACTTAGTTTGTTACTAAGGGGAGAACCGTAGTGGTGGTGTGTAATGCGGTTGCAGGTAATTCTACCACAGTATGTACTCATTTAGACATGTTAGACTTGGTGCATGGTGTGGTAAAGGTAGCTAAATGGTAAGTTACAGTCAGGGTGAAGCAAGCTTGGTGGTGTTTAAGGAGATTGGGGGTTGTCCATAAAGGGGTGGAGTTACTGTAGCATGAGTTTGGGGCATGTGTTGGGATCATAGTGGTGAGGTTTCCCATTCCGTGGATAAGAAGGGAATATATGGGTTGATCTGTGGGCTTTGAGTCTTTGACAATTAGCTGTGTTGGCGAAATCTAGGAACAAAGATGGGTTAATGTATATTTTGTAGCTCTTCTGTTACAGAATCTTCTATGTCAGACAGTTTAACTGGTCTGCTTGGTGGGTTGATGGTTTTCTTTTTATCGAGTGTCATTTGGTAAGGTTTAATAGGTTGGTACATTCTGATTGGGCTTTGTGGTGGTTTGGTGTTTAGTAGTTAATGGTAAGGTATTTCAGCACACAAATAAGGTTGTTCCAGTGGATTTGCAGGCAATTACAGTGGTGACAGTGAATTTGGGGTTGGGGTATTTTGGGGAATTTTGAGATTACGGGCTAGAATGAAAGAAGTTGGAAGGAAAGATTTTATTGGGCTTAGTTTTGCCTTGTGTCGATGGCTAGCAGAAGTTAAAAGGATTAACTGTTTATGGAAGGAGTCCATGGTGGTAGTGTTGCTTTGTGAGTTTAGTACGGTTAACCATTAGGTTGAGCCATAGGGGTTGGATTGTAGGAATAGATTAAGGGTTTGACAGGACATTACCAGGTGGGTGGGTGGGGGGGTTGCTCTGGTTGGTGGGGGAGGTATTGTCTGCACTCAGACTTATTGCTACTTGCAGTTACCAGACTTGGTTAATAACCAGAAGTGGCAGAATTTTGAAGAGGTTGAGAGGAAGGCAAATGTTGGCAGAAGAACACAGTAGGTTTTGTTTCTAACATTACTCTTAAAGTTAGGAATTATGGGAAGCAGAAATGGGAGGACAGTCAGTTTCGGGGGTTAAGAGGTTACAGTTTAGTGACTATATATAGTCTGACGACTAGGCCAGTGCACTTGGTGTCCTGGTGAGATTGGAAAGATGGTGGCCTTTTCGTGGATGGGAGTGCTGCTGCTACGGGCACACTTCATGTCATTCACTTTAGTTGGGGGAATTGGGGACTATTACAGTCCACATAAGTTGTTGTTGTGCATACTGGAATGGTGTAGCTTGGAATGTCAAGACAAGACATTAATATTGGTTTTCTTTTAATGTACACAGCATCTGTGATCTAAATAGCCCTGTTATCAGTTGCTTCAGTGATCGGGTGGGATATTTTGGTAGGTTGATTATGTAAATGATTTAGAAACTATTAAAAAGGCAAGTTTAATGGGCTATGCTGGGCTGTATAGGTTATATGAAAATCAAGAGGTTAGCCAGGTAAGGTATATTGATATTTAAGTTATCCTTTTACAGTGATTAGTTGTCACATACCCTGTTGTTACCACTTCACTTTGTGTTATAATGAGGGTCTTTGATTCTGTAATGTGTTCTTTGCCTTGGCTATGAAAGGAATGATGGGGATAAGGTGGTGTCAAGTTGAGGTAGGGGAGCCAGGGCAATTTATCAGGGGCAGAGTGCACTTTGACATTGCCTAATGTCATTAAGGACGTTTGATTGGTGTATGCAGAGAATTTACAGTGTTTTTTTTTTTTTTTTTTGCAGGTGGAAGCAGTTGGGGCTTGAAGGAAGTAGCTTTGGAAGGAGATGGAGTTAACAGGGTAGTTGTTCCTGTTGTCCTGACTATACCGGTCGCAGAAGACATCCTAGTCACCAGAGTGGTGCAATGAGGTCACAGAGAGCAGTTAAGAGAGAGAACAATGGTTAGTGGCTTGGTGGAAAGTGGAGTGAAAGGGAATGTATTCTGTTGGAGTGGATGTTTTGGTATGGTACAGAGGGGGCACCAGTAATCCTACTTTATTTAGGTTCATTAAGGCATGTTTCAGTACTGTTATGTTAGGGCTTTTGGGGGTTGATGACAGGGAGCTAATTTGGTTTACAGATGAAGGGTATACGGAATGATGTTTGGCTTAACTCCTCCTTTTATGGGGGGGTAGTTGGTTAAAAAATTATTTTTAGGAGGGAGGGGCAGCCTGGTCAGGCTGGTGGGTGGAGAAGAAGGACAGGCTTGCCCTTTTCTGTCTCCCCTCTGGTGTTTGGATGTTCATTTCAAGGATTTGGGAAAGGAAAGTGAGTAGCTGGAGGCTGCTTGCTAAATAAATGAGCAAGCAGAGGTAAGGACACTGATTATTTGGTTGGAAGGTAATTCAATGAATGGTTTATGAAGTGAGTCGGGGGACGCTGCTTCATAAGTAAAGTAAGCAAGTAAAGGTATGGACGATGCTTACTGGGTCAGGATGCATAAGGTCACGTCATCCTGAATTATTTGGTTGGATGGGTAATTCAATAAATGGGATATGAACTGAGTTCTTTGACACTGCTTCATAAGTAAAGTAAGCAAGCAGAGATATGGATGCTACTTTATTGGGGCAGAATGGGTAGCTACACCGTCCTGATCAACATTACAAGGATGTTTATGCTGTGATTAAAATCAACTATACTATGTTCAGTTGTAATTAATAAATGTTGGTTATCAAAGGTATGTTATGGAAGTTTAATAAAAATCATCAAATGTCATTCAGTGTGATATGTTTATTGAAGTGGACCGGGACAATAAATACATTTTCTATACAGAAAGGGACATAATAGATTAGTCACATATAATGATTTAGGGCAAAACACACAGTTACTTCTTTGAAACTTGACCTATAACACAAAAAATAAGATATTAGATCATGAAAAGGACTTTGTCAATGCTTCTCGATGCCTAAAAATTCTATAGTAAACTTACAATTTCGATAAAAGTATAGTTTGCCTCCTTTAAAAAATTGTAATTTGAAAGTACCTCTGCAGAACAGATTAATATCATTGTAGAGGGAGTGTAGAAATAAATAAGCAAGTTAACAGACAAAGAAACATGCAGAGAACTTAGTTTTATCTCAAGGGAGACTGCCGGAGTTGTATTGTCGCAGTAGAACTATTTGTCGGGCTTAATAGATTGACACAAGAGCAGGTGCAGAGGTGAGACTGAATTTGATGGATATGGTTTTGATACGGAATTCTATTCTGATAGCTTAAAATGACTAAAAGCAGCAATTAGCTGTTCTTTCAAAGCTTTTAGATATTCCACTAACGGAAATAACTTCAAACTCTTCCAGTCAATACAAGTCTTCATAACGTATTCATGAATGCACCATGGCACAGGTAGGATACCAGATAGTGTCATACCAGTCAACACAGTAGAAGTACAGAGTAGAATGTTGTTGTGTCTTTCAGCTTTTCCCGGTTAGGGGTCGCCACAGCGGAACTCTGGTCCACTAATGATTGGCAGTAGATTTTTACGTGCCGAGTTGCCGGCCCTGACACACAACCTTCAACGAAGGTACACCCATTCACGCATGTCTCCACAAAGAAGATGCTCTAGCTGAGAATCAAACAGGACAACGTCTTACTGTGAGGCGACAACGCTACTGCAGCACCACCAGTGGTATAAATATAACCTGTACCTCCTGCATACGTAAGAAGCACAACTTAATATTCAGGACTGTAGAAGTTCTTCTATTCACTATAACACTAAACGAGCACATTAAAACAAATTTTAATGTTATACACTTTGAGTGCAGAGGGAGCGGTGATTGCCAACCATATCGTCCTTTGCAACAATAAATAATTATATGGCTCTAGTAAGAGAGGCTTTACTGATACCATGGAATGATGCCTTTCAGAAGATGTGGTGATCAAAGTAGTAAATGTGAAGTTACTTGACTGAAACTACCTTCCTGTGATCCAAAGTGGCAAAAGCATCTGTAATCTGAATAACCCCAACCTGTTTTATAGCTTATGATATGTCAAAAAATGCAGTAGGAGGTGTAAGGTGTTAAATAAAAATGACTTTTTTAACTGATAAAGTAAGAGTAGTCAGCCTTACTGACCAGCATGAATCTAAAAGTTATTGGTGAAGTTCCACTATACTATATATGCTCATGACAGTCCAATTTATTTTTGATACAATGTCTTTCTTTAGATATTTCATAGCAACTGACCCCTCTTTTCATCTTCACACAGAAGGCTGGCTGTTTTCCATGTCTCACAAGTCTGGATGATCTTGTCTTATACTGTGGACAGCATAAAACATCATGATGACCCTTCCAATTTTTTTTTCAGCAAAGCACACAACTTATGTTCCCATGGCACAAGGCAAACCTTTGCAGCAGGTAAACAATCCTGCTAGCCTTCTTACTCTATAGCACCCTCTTGCTATTCTTCAGATAGTACAGAAGCTCTCAGGTTAGTCAGTATCTAACAGTGTTCCCTTACCTGCAACTTCCACATAACATGGTTGCAAAAGTCATTCTCACTGCTAGCTTCTGAGAATACAGAGGTACTTCCTGTTAGACTGCCAGAGCACAGTTTTCAAAACACATAGGCACTTCTAGTTAGCCTATAGTGTACAGTGTTGTTTCCTGCTAGTTTCCATTAGAACAGTAATGCTTCTCAGGTCTCCCAGATTTAAAACACTAATATTCTGGATAAAAGTGCTGGTTTAAGACACTTGTGCATGCATGAGGTCTTAGAATGAACAGACACAAGGTAGATATATTGCTAGCTCAGTTACTTACAAGTTCCCAGAACTCCCAGATTACCTTATTTGCATCTGAGTGATGCTGGGTTCTTAAAAACATATTACAATACTCCATGTTATCCTCCTCTTAGCACAGTGGTACTCTCTGATAGTCTACTTATCACTCATTTGTACTCCCTGCTAGTCTACTGATACTACATACAGCATAGGTTCATAGGTAGGTACTAGGCTATCGGCCCAAGGGCCTACGTAAGCCTAGCCAGTAAGGTTCCATAGCTTACGCCATCCAAGAAAGTTATTTTCCTGTGCCACTGTCCAGCAGAGACACAGAAGTGATCCCCGGGGTGTATTTCTTATTTCCCATCCACTCATCAAGATTTTTCTTGAAGAGTGCTAATGAAGAACTTTACTTGACATAGATGGGTAGCTTGTTCCAGAGTATAGGAAGTCTCTGAGACAGGAATCTATCCCTCCAGCGTGTTCTGTTTATTGTGGTGACAAGGTTTAGGTCCCTAGACCGTGTAGCTCGGAGGGATTGGGATTTATTTAGGTGTAGCATGTCCAACAGCTCTAGGTTTGACATAGCTTTATATGTTAGGCAGAGATCACCTTGGAGGAGGTGATATGCTATGGAGTAAAGCTGGAGGTTTTTGAGGCGGTCAGTGTAGGGCATTTGTTTGAGGCCAGTAATCCTCTTTGTGAGGTACTTCTGTGGCCGTTCCAGCTGCTGCAGATGTCTTGTGAGGTACATTCCAAAAGAGGCGTTGTACTCTATAATGGGTCTAATGAGTGACGAGTAGAGGGGAACAATGACCTCTTTTTTCCTGGATGAGAACCCTTTTATGATGAGGTGTGCCACATAGAATGACTTTCTGACTACTGTGGCGATGTGACTATCAAAGGAGGGACTACTGTTCACCTGGGTCCCAAGATCTCTTATCACACATTCGGTGTTAAATAGATTGCTGCCTATGTGGTAGTTCATGGGTACAGAGTTTTTACCAAAGGGGATGACACTGCACTTTTTGGCATTAAGCTTGAGGCCATGGCTCTGACACCAGACATCTGTCTCAGTGATGCCCTTCTGTAGGATGTCCACATTATTTGGGGACTTGACTATGGCTCCTAGTTTGCAATCATCTGCGAACTTCGTTAGCCAGAAGCCTTCTGTGTTAGCCTGTACTTTGGAGAAGTAGATACAAAACATTAGTATTGCCTGCTAGTCTACTGATACTACATTGCAGCACATTAGTACTACTTGTTAGTCTACTGATACTACATTGCAGCACATTAGTACTACCTGCTGCTAGTCTACTAATACTACATACAGTACATTAGTACTGCCTGCTAGTCTACTGATTCTACGTACAGCACATTAGTACTACCTGCTAGCCTACTGATACTACATTGCAGCACATTAGTATTGCCTGCTAGTCTATTGATACTACATTGCAGCACATTAGTACTACTTGCTAGTCTACTGATACTACGTTGCAGAACATTAGTACTACCTGCTAGTCTACTGATACTATGTACAGCACATCAGTACTACCTGCTAGCCTACTGATACTACATTGCAGCACATTAGTATTGCCTGCTAGTCTATTGATACTACATTGCAGCACATTAGTACTACTTGCTAGTCTACTGATACTACATTGCAGAACATTAGTACTACCTGCTAGTCTACTAATACTACATACAGCACATTAGTACTGCCTACTGATACTACATTGCAGCACATTAGTACTACCTGCTAGTCTACTGATACTACATGCAGAACATTAATACTCCCTGCTAGCCTGCTGATACTACAAATAGGACATTAGTACTATCAGCTATGATGGGTACTCACTACTAGTTTATCTACTGTTATACAATACTTTTTGTTATCCTTCACACAGCACAACAGTACTTTCTGTTGGTCCAACTACACAAGGTAGTGTTTTTTGATAGATTACCTACAACACATTAACATTGTCCACTAAGCTTCTCAAAACACAGTGGTTGACTGCCTCCTCATAGCAAAGTTGTATACCTTGCACGTTTTTTGACAGCGCAATATTCCCTCTGCTATTCTTTACACAAAAGTGTGACATTTCCTGCAACACTTTCCACTGCACAGTAATTATACCTGCTATTTTTGACTAAATATGTAACTGGCTCCATTCTAGCCTTTGTACAGGAGATGGACTTTCCACAGTATGGTGGTGTCCACTTAATCTTCCCATTGTATGCTTTCTGACTTTACATTCCCTCCATAGCAAAACAGTCCTTTTCCACTGTAGTCAATGAAAGGTAGTCCATAAATGAATAGGGTATATGTTAGCTTTACTGGATTATTTAGAAAATAGTAATTTGGGAAGAACAATGTCTAAAAAGGATATTGTTGTATAATAAAATTACAGAATTCTCAAGATTCTTCTAAAAAAATTACATAGAAAAGATTACAAGTGAAACTTTTTTGAAAAAAATAAAGGGCTAGTGGAATCGGGCAGTAGCTGCTAAAGATTTTTAACAAAACAGCTTTTCTTTTTTCTTTACATAAAATTTGTTTTATTTACTGCTGGCTGCCTCATCTATTTCTTGGGTACAACAGCCGTGTGTTTTTAAAGATTAGCCAAACATTCCACTTATGCTGTGCTGATGATGCCATAAGAAGGCTGAAACATGCATGTCCACAGCTAGGGGGGTTGGCTTTATCAGCCTGAATTTGTCCATAGAGAGACTTAAAAAGAAAAAAGTCATGGACATTCAGAATTCCCATACAGCTGAAACACCTGATGTCCTTAAAGGGGTATTTGCATATATCCCATGTTGCCTCCAATACATGAGGTTTAAGGAATCATGCAGTGGAAAGTCTAACCTTGCTAGATTGTTCTTTTGGTTTTTACTGATTGTTTTTCTGTGTGACCTTTTCACTCACTGTTTCAGTTTAGCCATGGCTTGCACTAACACTATTCAAAGAGATCTTTTGAGATGTAAGAAAAAATGCTACTGGGCCAATTTGAAATAGCCCAGTGAAAACAGTGATTCCTTAAATAAAGATTCAGACTGTTACACCAGCTTACACATCCTCCTGTTGTATATAATGTAAAAGTGAGCTATTCCTGGTATTGACAATCATTTTCTATTTTTTCAATGAAAAATATTATAAAATACTAAAATATCAATTACCAAAGTAAACAAAAAAAAACAGAAGCTTAGACCAAAGCACTAAATAACACTCATTTGTATTTCTTTTTATATTTAACATTAAATATACATTCAGAAATCTATTTTACTTTTGCTTACATATAAATACACTAAAATTCTAATAGAATCATAATAACTGAAAATTAAATTTAGCATCTCATGAAAACAGGATTTGACTTTTATAAAAACTGTAAATAACTGCATGTTTTTTGTCAGATGTAGCAGGCATTAAAAAATCTCATTGGTGGTTCGCCAACACTGACTGGTGATATGCAAGCAGTAATGCCTGACAGGGTTGGTGTAACAGGGAAATAATGAATGGTTCAGAGGTACACGAGGCCCACTGCCACAAGAGTAGAACCTTTCTACCTCTGGAAGGTCTATTATTTCTCCTGTAATGCCCAACCTGGAAGTCATTACTGCACTTAGATAATGGGCTGTTTGATGTTTTCTTACTATATATATATATATATATATATATATATATATATATATATATATATAAAATGTAAAATATTTTCTTTGGCTAATGTTTCATAGTTGCTGTAAAGTGTAATTGTTGCTGAAGGAAGCATTTATTTACTTGCACAGCTTATATTTGGATGCAATGTACACACACACACACACACACACACACACACAAATACAAGTATGCCCAGCAATTAACAGACGCTTTCTGAGTACTGACCAAATATGCTTCAGATGTTTTATTGTACTCAAATGAATGAAAACATTTATACAGTTTAAGGCATTGCAACCCCCCATGTCTCTTACATGTCTCCGAATTTGCCTCATATTTTTGTTCTGTCCCTCACAAATGTTTGATTTTGTGGTAAATCACGGAGGATTACAGTCAACCACTAAAGCCACAGATTATAGTTTCACACTTATTGTTGCTCAGAAAATACATGTTAGAGCAAAAACACATAACTTTATCTATTAAGTTAGGTTTATATTAAAAAAATGCACCTGATTTTAGGTCTTTGCCCTCCTCGCCCCATTATTATAGGCTTAGTCCAGAATTCTTAAGCAAAGGTGTGAGGAAAGCACACACTTTCTTGCTGTATCTCTCACACAGAGGCACAGACAGACAGACACACACACACGGGTCTATATAATTTCACTGAAACTTAAAACATTGGCACATATTCACTGAAAGCTCACTTCACTGAAAACCCATTTCACTGAAACTCACTTCATTGAAAGGTATATATGGCCTTTTCCCCACTGTTGTGCAATCCTGGAGTTAGTATAACAAGTAAGGGGGGGTGGGGGGCACAGTCCCCCACATTGGGGGCTGTGGGGGGCATAGCTCCTCACATATTGTAAATATTTTTAAGCATATAGATGGATACTTACAAGTGTAATGAAAACTCTTCCAGAAGACAACACATAACCAATTAATTTGGGGGGCTTTGCCCCCCACACTCCCCTTACTTTATATACTAACTCCAGGATCGCACAACAGGGGGGAATAGGCCATATATACCTTTCAACAAAATGAGTTTCAGTGGAATGGGTTTTCAGTGAAGTGAGATTTCAGTGAATTGGGTTTTCAGTGAAGTGAGCTTTCAGTGAATATGTGTCAATGAATTAAGCTTCAATGAAATGAGTTTTCAAAGAAATTATATAGACCCCCCCCCCACACACACACACATATACATATATATATATATATATATATATATATATAGTAAGAAAAATCAAACACTTCTACTTTGCAGCACTTCTTTGCCAAAACGTATGGTGTAATGCCACTGCTACTGCTATAATTAATTTCTTATTATGCATTAGTACTTAATTACTATGTTTAAGTAGCATTTTTTCAATGGGAGAGTGTTTCATCAGGTTAGAGTCACAGCTATAGAGGTTCACAGAGAAGTGCAGTTAGTTGTTCTACTCTGCTTGTCAAAATTCCACAAATCTTGCAGTGCTAACCTTTCTTAATGTTTTGGTGACACATCTACAACTAATCAAATCACAAAGGAGCAATTACATTCATTTTAGTTATTTATTTTGTGTGTATGTTCAACCTCCATGAAACCACACACCCACAGAGATACTATGTACATGCCCACATGCACAGGTACACTATTAATAATAGTAGCAAACACAATGCCATAAAAATATACACAGACTGGCCTTAATATTCTTCAGAAAGGAACAAGTGAGTGATGCTAAACACAGTGGCCTACTTCGGTATAAATGCTTTCTATCATGTGTGTGTGTGGCTGTCTGTATATGTGAGATACAAAGAGTGAGACAGAGAGAGAGAGGTTACTAGCTGCTCAATGCACAGCAGAGCAATTATTATTAAAAAATTAAAAAAAAGAAAATAAATCAAGTTATATGATGGTCATAGTAGGCCACTGTGTTTAGCATCACTCACTTGTTCCTTTCCGAAGAATATTAAGGCCAGCCTGCTTACATAGGTTTGTAGGCTTATTTTACAGCATTTTGTAAAATGTCTAACTGCTGCTTAAACTACTGATATAAACAGCCTTCCTACATAGGATTGTAGGCTTATTGTACGGCTTTTTGTAAAATGTCTAACTTCTGCTGCTGCTTTGAATGAAACTGCCTTGCAATTGCATCTAGTGCTTGTTGGAAACTGTTTAGTCTTGTGCTTGTTTGTAACTGCTTGGTACCTTGGATGTTATGATCTGCTGAAAAACCTCCAAACTCGGCAACTGTGAATATTGTGCTACAGTAGCGTATCTACTGCATTCCAGTCGCATACACCAAAGAATAGCTAACTGCTGTTAATAGTCTGCCATTATTATGCACTTGCTCTTTTATTTCTAAGGTGCTCACATGCCCGGTAACCTCCTAACTAGTTAGTTCCACTTGTTTTCCTACTCGCTCTCTTTCTATACTGCTTCTGCTCCTCCTCTCAGCCCTTCTGCTTATCTTCTTACCCCTGTACAACCTAGTATACCTCTGAATGCTGTTGATTATTCTCACCTTTCTGGTCCTTACATGACCTTCTTTCCCCTTCTTCTTTCTGAGCTTGTCTGTTACCTTTCTCCCTCGAGCTCATTATATTCTGTTCATATTATACTATTTTTTTGTAGTATGGCTCTGTAATATTGTTCTCTGTGTCCTAACCCTCTGCTGTCCTATTAATCTTTCACTAAACCCCGTTTCTCTGTGTTTTATTACAGCCTGCTAAGCCCTTTTCTTACTTGGGCGCTCCTACCAACCCCGTGAAATCCGCATTGCAATTACAGAGATTACAGTCCCTTAAGGAAGACCTCCTGGACGAATACTACACCCAGAATCTTGTTTTTAACAGATACCTTTAGTGTGTAGGTGATTGTTTTACTTGCTGTGTACCTCTGAACAGATTAGTTAGTGTTTAACGGTATCCCGTGGCGTGCGCATCAGCTGGCCATTACCGCCATACTTTTTAAACCCCACTCTCATTATTTTACTTAAGAAAGCAACTGCAATTCCTTAAAAATGCCACTAGATGGAAGTATATGTCCTTACTATCCCACCCATTCCTAAAATTTACCCAAATAGCTCTTGAGCTCTGTGATATTTGCCTTTACTTTTTGCCTTATACTAAAGTCACTAGAAATAGAGAGTCTTCCCTCTTCATAGCTCCTGACTGCTGCCAACTCCTAGCAGACACTTACCTGAGAATCCCAGTAGCTCAGTGTGAAAGTGCACTACTGTGTCACTGATTGATTCTGGCGGCTGCTCATTTCCCCATCCTAGTTCTACCCGCTCCGTTCGCCCTGTGGTCTCACTCTGGATCCTAGTCTCCCACCCTAATAAAATCTCACACTTGGGCACCCTACCAGACTCCATGAGTGACCACTTGCCAGCCTTCATCCATCGAGCAACCCACTCCTCCCCACACCTACACCAATATATTCATACTCGGAACCTTACAGACTTTAACCCTTCAACTTTCTCCAATACTTTCAAACTAACAAACTGGTGCAATCTAAAAACTCTTCCCCTAGACAACGCCGTAGAGTTCTTTAACACCACCTTCTTAGATACCCTGAACTCCCAAGCCCCACCTAGAACAAAACTAATAAAACCTAACTCCGCCCCATGCTAACTAAAGATACAAAAACACTTATGCAACAAAGGGACAAAACCTGGAAACTCTACCACCACAATAAGCACCTTGATACCCTTCTTAAATATAAGCAACTCCTCAACTTAGCCAAAAAACACATTATAAAAGACAAAGAATCTTACTATACTAAACTCCAGTCAAATCATTCCAAAAACCCCAAACAGTTCTGGAACTCCATCAACTCTCTTCTGAACCCAGGTACCAAAAACAATCCTTGTCCTGACAGCAGTAAAACAGACACAGAAATAGCCACCCTATTCAATTCCTTCTTTACCAACTCTATAGCAGGACTCACCAAGACCTTCCCTAATCTCATCTCCTCCTCTCCCCTCAAACCCATTCCCCTACCTAAATCCAACCTTCCATCCCCAATACTCCTCCCACATTTCATCTCAAACCCATCTCCACCTCTTACATAAAAAAAACTTCTCTCTAAACTTAAGCCATGCTCCAACGCCCCTGACAATATCCCCTCACTCTTTCTAAAACTTGCAGCAGATGGTATCACCATCCCCATTAGCATTGTCATTAATAGCTCCATACAAGAATCTTATGTCCCCAAACTGTGGCGTGCAGCCTTTATCCTACCCCTCCACAAATTAGGCAAGAATAATAACATTGCAAACTTCTGACCAATAGCCATTCTCTCCCCAATCTCAAAACTTCTTGAAAAATGCATCCACCTCCAGCTCATGTCTTACCTTACCAATAATCAACTTCTTACCCCGACAAAACATGGGTTCCATCCTGGCTGTAGCACAATAACTGTTCTTCTCTCTTTCCTAGAAATAGTTAACCATGCCCGTGACTCTGGAGAAATTGTATCCACAGTCCTCCTAGTTCTCTCCAAGGCGTTTGACACTGTCTCCCATACCCACCTTCTGAATCACCTTTCTAACCTTAATCTCTCTCCAAATACCCTAACCTGGTTCAACAGCTACCTCTCTGAGAGATCTCAGGCTGTGAAATGGCAGACTGGCACCTCAGCCTTCCTACCTACCCAGGGATCCATACTCGGTCCAATGCTCTTTAATGTATTAATTAATGATTTCCATGCTGCCATTCCTAACACTAAAATACTGCAATACACAGATGACCCAACTTTAGTCTGCTCTGTTTTTAATCTCTCAGAACAACAAGCACAAACTCAAATTGCCTTCTCAACTACTGAGAAATGGATGCTGCAAAACCACCTCTGCCTAAATGCCAAGAAATCCAAACTTCTACTTTTCTCTCCCTCAAAAACCCTCCCCCCTTGGACAAACACTCTTTCAATATTATCAGCCATGCCAACTCCACCATAGAAGTTGCCCCTTTTGCTAAACTTCTTGGGGTTACTATTGATGAACACCTGAAATTCGATACACACATTCAGCTAAATATTAAGAAAACACGTCAGAAACTTAGCATGCTATATAGAAACTCACAGTTCCTCTCCCCATCTACAAGACAAACACTCACCACTACCTACTTACTACCGTCACTACTGTATGGTGCACCCCTACTAACCAACCTATCCTCTACCATCTCTTCAAAACTGGAAATCTGTTACAACAAAATCTCAAACTTCGCAACTAAATCTAACTACTCCTCCCACCACTGTACTTCACTCCACCTGCTAAACTGGCTAGAACTACCCAACCACCTTGACTACCTCCAACTCACTACAGCTCACAAACTAATTTTTAAACCAACTATATGCCCAGCTATAACAAACATCTTACCATCTTACACCCCTCAGAACCCTACGATCTGCCTACCAAAATCTACTTTCTATACACAAACCAAAACGTCCTGCTGGTCAGCTTCTTCTATCCTTTTCCTTAGCCAAAAAATGGAACTCTCTCCCACCCTCTCTAAGAATTTCTGAAAACTTTGAACATTTTAAAACCCAGCTCCATTCCTACCTCTCCCTTAACTGGAAATGTAATTGCACTCTGCCTACCTAACCTGCTAAAGATTCTTCTACATGTACTTTTACATCCACCTCTACTCCATGCTGTTTTCCTACACAGCTCCCTCTCTCTGAATTTAATGTAATATATCACCAGCACCTTTCAATGTACATATTGTAAATATTGTACATACTTTTGTATCTCTCCTTTCTCCCCCCCTTCTGTGATTGATTCGCATTACTGCCTACATATAAATGTTGATGCTATCTAACAAAGATAATCAATGCTGCCATGTATGCACTCCTCTTTTTCTATTGTACAACTGCCTCTCTCTGAATACTCCAATATCATGAATGTATTTAAAGCAAATAGTGTACTTTCCACCTTTATTTCTCCCCTACTCTACTGCAAATTGTATTTACTGCAATCCTTCAAATATTAGTTTTTGTAACTATTCACAGATGATTTACAATTGTTAGTTTTTAAAATTATGTTCACATGATCAACTGCCTCTGTCCATCTTAAATGCTGTACAAATGGTTCCCTAATCTACTATGTAAATGTGTGTAATGCATGTTCTTCTATTTTGCAATTGTACTTTGCTAAATCTCATGATATACTACTACTTTTGTATTACTTTTATGTAATACGGAGCTTTTCTTCCCAGGCCACCACCAAAAACAGACTCCTTGAGCCCAGTGGACCTCCCCGGTTATCAAACTGGAAATAAATAAATAAATATGAAAGTAATCAACTTCCAAGGCTGGGGAGGGCCCCTGTCTGAGACTTCAGGTTTTAAAACATTCCTGGGTAGTCTGTTATTTCACTGTAATGGCCTCCCTGTCAGACATTATTATTCACTTACCTTTTCAAAATCCTTGGGATGCATACAAATTGGAGACATAGGTCAACTGCTTTCAGCTCTACAAAAGTTGTTGAGTTGTATGATCCATGAATTAATACTGCTATGGAATATGTCGTTAAAGATCTAGTTTAAGCTACTGTTCTGATAACCAGAGTTAACATATTTTGTCACATGGAACATATTCTAACAGGATATATCAACCTTTGGAAGTATCCCTTCTCCAATGGCTGCCTGAAGGGGTCTGTTTAGAGTATGAGAAAATATAGCTGCATAAGTAAAATATGAATTATAACAGCCAACCAGTTTTCAATGCCTTCAGGGCACCTTCTACTTGCCCAAACTCTTATTCAAGTCTTGGTGTCCAGTCTTTCAGAGCTTTCATGCCAACAGAAACAAAGTGACTGAAGTCCTCAGAAGACAATGCTAGGAATACAACAATAAAAGTTCACACCCAGGCATAAAACCCATACAAAAATAAGGGAGGCTGGTGTGAGGGGTAGCTACTGCAGCAGTGATCATTCAGACATCTACTGTTAAGATAACTTTAAACAACTGTAGTATGTTCTTCATAAAGATCACGGCAGTGCAGCCTAAGCTATAGGAGTAGATTATCATAGCTTAACGTGATTGGGAGGGGGAAGGATGAGGGTCCAGGAGACCCCAGAAAATGGTTCTAGCAAATCTGTCATGGACCTGAAGAAGGAACCTAGTTTATACTGATTTGTAAAAGTGTGTACAGAGGATGAATCAACTAGACTCCAACCCTTTCCAAAAAAAAGAATAGGTTTTTTATTAACGTGCATTTTTTTCATGGATATGAAGTTTGAAATGCAGATGTATGTTATTATTCAGTGACTTCAGTCCTCAAAGATTTGCTAGAAAAACACATTTATGAGGAATAGAACACGGACATGAAGCAAAAGTACGGACAGTCTGCAAAAGTACGGACAGGTAACAGGTAAACCAATCTGTATGTAGACGACTTCTCTGCCTCCGTTTGCAGCACTCATCAGATTGCCAAATAATCTGTGACTCAGTTTTATTTGAATATCTGCTCACCAGGGAATGAAAACATAAAATATCACTGTGTTTACCTATATTGTTTGAACTACTTTACTGTTGCGGCTCAAATGAGTCTCCTCGCAGAATGCTAAAAATGGTTCACCCCCTTCTGGAGCACTACCATTTCTTGTCCCTTCAGAACTGTTTTCCCTCCAGCAATAATTCTGAATTCAGATATATTTGATGAGTCGTCACACCGTTTTACTAATTTTTTATAAATTACTCAAAAACATGTAAATGTCACAGTCACGTGCCACCTTGCAGTTTTACAGGGGGGGGGGCATATTATGTTATGATGAGTTTTATTCTCATTATCAAACTTCAGTAGAATGTGGCTCAAATGTCTGATCATCGTTTTCTAGATTGCTTCTAATTTACTGACATTATTATATCCTTATTAGGTAGGCCCTTGCAAGCAGA
Source organism: Protopterus annectens (assembly GCF_019279795.1). Classification (NCBI taxonomy): domain Eukaryota; kingdom Metazoa; phylum Chordata; order Ceratodontiformes; family Protopteridae; genus Protopterus; species Protopterus annectens. The sequence goes on from NC_056748.1 coordinate 506,675,686, forward strand.
CTTTTGTAACTTTACTGCAGTATAAAGCCACCTTTCCTGTGCTGGAAATATCAGGCTTGGACTCTGTCTTCTGCTTTTTAATGACCAAGCTCAGTATCACATGTATGAACATCCCAGAAACATTAATTTCCTGACCTTTTCACTGTATCCTTAATAAAGGGGGATGCTATACCAAAATGCAATTTGTAGATACAAGTGTGCTGACTAGAGTGCTTTTTCATTCTAGTGCTACCTTAAAACATCACACCTGACCAAGATGTAGTCATCTCACAGTTTTATCCTCAGTTTTCATCATGCAGAGCCTGCCAGACAGCTTCTGATCAGACTCTTACCTTTAGGTCTTATGATGAAATGACTCATATCTATATAATTTCTGTGTGTCCTTTCCTGCTGAGACATTTTCTGTAGAACAGACAATGTGCCGTGAAACAGCATCAAACATATCATGTTACCCTGATTCATCATTTTGCAGACAACTGCAGCATTTCAACATAAAGGCAGAGAACTGCTCTCCCCTTCTATCAGCTCTTCTGCAGAATCACAAATTGCAAAAGAAGCTGCTTAAATATGATGTGCTAACTAAACAAGCAGTAGGAGTTCCATTTGTTCCTCACAACTGTGCCTATTTTCTAAGGATTACTCTCACTTCCTTAAGGACGCTGAGTACGTTTATTCTTTCTGGCATGTACAAGGACCATGCAGGGTAAACCCATGCAGACAAGGCGAGATAATTCTTCTTCATTCATTCTCTAATAACCTGTTTAGGCTATTCGAGCTTCACAGGGCAGACTGGAGCTAAACTGCCACTCAGGGAGAGCAAGGCAGTAAAACTAATCGTAAGCTTGACCAAAACGAACTGCAGGACATACTGATATACATATGCACTCACTCACTCAGATGTGGCACATACACACCTTTGGGATATGGGAAAAAACAGGAACAACTGGCAAAACCTGACATGGAAAAAGGTATGATGCACACATCCTGCAAAGAAAGTGTGCAGCTGAGAACTAGAACCAAGTGTTATAAAAAAAAAACAATGCTAACAACTTCGACATTGTGTATGCAGATCCATAAAGTCAAGACTTGATAGCTCTGTCACTAAGTTATCTATATCATGGTGCAGCGGTTAGTGTTGTTGCCTCACAGCAAGAGGTTCTCCGGTTCAATCTTTGGCTGGGGTGCCTCCTGTGGAGTCTGCATGTCCTCCCTGTGCTCGTGTGGGTTTCCTCTGGGTGCTCTGGTTTCCTCCCACATCCCAAAGACATGCTGTAGGTGGATTGGACACTCTAAATTGGCCCTAGGTGTGAGTGCGTGCATGTGTGTGCCTTCCATGGAAGGTTGGGCGCCGGGCTGGCAACTCAACACCGTAAAACTCTACTGCCAATCATGAGAGGACAGGTGATCTGCTACGGTGACCCCTAACCGGGAAAAGCCGAAAGAAGATCATCATTCCATGATTGATGTCTAACGCTGTAACCTTTGGCTTGCTTTTTTTCTCAGATGTGTGTTCCTTAGCATAAGGTGAAATGCAAGAGTATATAACAGGTCACCTTACTTAAATTTTCACAAACTTAGTTGGATACCATTATGCCATCCATTATTATGTCTTAGTGCTTACAGCTTTGATGGTTTCCTTTAAATATTTTGTATGATGTGCAATATTTCACTTTCTCCCTTATGAAGCCCTGTGCCATAACAGCATTGTTGACACATAACACTGGTTAACCAATTCAACGTTAAGGTCAAGTGCCACCTTTACAGAGTTACCACATCCTTTTTGTGTTCATGTATGCTTCTGCCACCTGTCCATGTATTCCCCGACATCCTAAAACATAATTGTGGGTAAACTTGTGAGCCTCCAAATTGCAAATAGGTGGACATTTTTGCGTGAGTGTTACAGTGGACTGGCTTACTATCCAGGCTTGATTTTCCTGACTTGTATTCACTGAGTAACAGAATATATACTAGCCCCCCCATAAAACACTGAACTAGATTAAATGGGTAGCTAGACAATGAATAAATGAACAAGTTAGTTAGTTAATTAATTAAATAAATTCTCCCCTCTTATTACAGGTGATTAATTTAGTAACTGGGGATTCCTTCAAGCCCAGTTTCATATACAGGCCACACTTATTTTCTCCCAAACTGATGTGCCCCCAGAGGGATTATATTATGCAAGAGGTACAAAGGGTGAAGCCCCTTTATAAAGAGTTGGGGCTTGCCCTCTACATCAACCAGAACAGTTTTTTAATTAGTTCTTGTTTTGTACCATTTACAAATTGGGACTCAGGGAAATCAGTCATATCCAGTTAACTCAACCATCTAGGTACAGGCATCTCCACTGGCCTAAAAACCTTCTATGTGGGCATTTTTTCTTAAACTCAATAATAATTGAATCCCACACTGTTATCATCCAACACCACTGCAAATGTGGGCTATAAACTGCTTATGATGTCATTCTCACTGTGTTGCATCCTGTTCTGTTCAGATTTCTTAATAGTAGGCTTGCAAGAAGAATACAAAAGGAAGAGGGTATTCATCAGCATTCAGGTTTTTCATATAGTAAGGCAGCATTTTTCAGCAGAGATGCCCCCCTTTACAATGGATCTTGTTTCATCAGATTTTAGTTTTCTAAAATGTGACTATTTTGGCATTTTATACCTGTGTCTAAGCATAAGAACATTATACATACCAGATGTTGAGGATTTCTACAAGGTATTTCATTTAACATGCACATAAGCATTGCTTGCTATTATTAGTAGTTTGAAGCACAGAATCCAAGCTGCTAAATCACTTACAGAAAGAGATTTTATTCAGTATCTATAATGTGGCGATTTTTCTCATGAAGCACATTCTATCACAAATCTTTGCCAAACTTTATTATTCTTAGAGGACTATATTAAATATATACATACATTTCATTTTCTATCCTTAAGATTTATGTGTAATAAAGCATTTAAGCTTTTACCATCATTATAATAATAGAAAAGAAAATGTCTTATGTTATAAGAAGACTTCAAGGATTTATACAGGATCCTTGCATATTCGTTTAGTACATGCTGGACTGGGTATAGCTGACTACTGGCCATATTCTTTGGCGTCTCATCTAAGGGTTACCAGTCTCTGGTCTCTTCTTGGCTTACTTAATATCTATGAGAGGTTTGAAATGTTTGTGCTAACCTAGGTTTATTTCTTCAGATCATTTTTTGTAATTTTTTTATTTCGCACTTTTAGGTGTGTGATGGTGTATCTGAATTCCATGGTAGTATTTACAGCAGATCAAGAAGCAAGCTGATAGAAACATGTTTTTTCATGGCTGACTACCTGCTAACTATGGGTTGGTAGTTAACATCTAATCTATAATATAATGCTGTGGTAACTTTAGACATACTGGAGCACATTACAATTTGGTTCATAGCCAAGTACAAGGCTAGCTGCCTTGTGGGCCATTCTGAGCCTAGCCAGTTTACTTCAAACGTGAGAATCAAACACTGCTACCTAGTGTTTGTGAGGCAAACACCTTAACCATTATGCCAACCACCAGCCCTACAGGATGAAATCGGTATTCTAATTTTAGCTACCAGACATGTACATTACCTTTTTGAATCTAAGGATTAAATAGGCAAAATGTGGAACTCTTACTATCAGCTTTACTTAGGAAGTTTACTGCACAGTTGATGATGGTTTCTTCCTGCATAAAAGTTATTCTAGTGAATTGATTCAGTATTACTTACCATGACTTAGAATATTTCCTTACTAAGATAAAGATGAAAAGTAAAAATTCTAGGCATCCTGTGAAGGCTGCTAGCTCAGCTAGATAAGAATTATGTAAATAATTCTATCTAATTTTGGAAATAGTAAATAGGAAATGTAAGAAAACTGTATGTTATGTGTATATTAAACTAATGGTGCAAAAATGTATGTTATGTGCTGAGCTTCAAGAATGTAACCACAGTGTTCCCTATTGGAAAACAACAGTTAACTTGCAAACTCTAAGAAAATAAGTGAATTGTTTATGATGGTGTTTATCTCAGCTAGGAGACAAAATGCCTTGAAGTTAGAAATTCTTTCTATTGTCTGGAAACAAAAATAATTATAGATTTCAATTGTAAAAGTGTTTAACTGTTTGACGACTTCTAGTTCCAGGCAAACTTCTGAAAAACAAGTATTTTTAACACAGAGGTAACAATGAATGATGTAATCTGAGATATCCCAGCAAAAATGTTTGCTAGTAACTTAAAAACTATCTCAGAGAGCGAGTCTGTGCATTTTGTATTTGTCTTTGGACCTAGAAACATTCACCCAGCATTCTTACTTGCGTGTTGCTCTGTAAGTAAGATTTAGATTATAGTGATTTCACTTAGAAATAAATAGCAATACAATAAAGATTAGTTTAGATGTTTTCTGTATTTATTTAGACTGTTCTGCAATGTTGTTTTGAAATATTTCCTGTGATTCTGAACTCTGTCACTGTGTTGAGATATCGAGTATTGTCTTATATTTTTATTTATTTTTATTAAATATTTTTAAACCTTTTAAGTGTGGCTGGTTTGTTTAGAGATATTTAAACTCAGAGTACTTGCATATGTATTTGGTGACACTGTAGAGGCCACTCAAATAGCCTTAGTCTTGGACACGCTTACCATTTGGATAATAGTAACATTACACAGTAAAATTGATCACCCTTTGGGAAGGGCCTTATAGTAGCTGATAAGAGTGGTTGGTGGCAGCTGGTACTAACTTATAGTCTGGGCAGAAGGGGGGCATAGCTAGTGAACCTGTGCAAGCCTTCCCCAGGAGTGTCTGTGTGTTTGCATATAAATCGAATCTCAAAGTGTGTGTTTGTGTGTTGTGTGTGTGTCAGCTACTTGAGCAGGGATACAAAGCACTGGTTGAACAGAGAGGGTGCTGAAAGTTTTGGCTTGACCACTCAGCTGAAATCTTAACCCTATAGCTGTGCATTGTGAAGTCTTATGGGGATCTGGATAAAAAGAAAAAAAAAAAACAGCCCCAGAATGACTGTGATCTCTTAAGGAAAATTGTACTTTACTGTGTGTGTACTTGTCATCCTCCCAATCTGCACTTCCCTCACTGGTGCTAGTGGTAAGGATTGAGGCTCCTTGATTACTGGGCCAGTGCACGGGCGTCACACATTCCTCTAGACAAGATACATAGTTTCAGTTTTAACATGACATGGCCACAGTCCAATGCTTTCTAGTGGCTGAAGAGGCCTAGACAAATTCAGAGGTATGCTGCATGGCTCATTGTTGAAATGTCAGCACTGGAAAGGCCAAGTGCAGATAAGATGGAAGAAAAAGGCCAAAAATCCTGGGGAAGGGTGAACATCAAAAATTGCTCTTTTCCTTTAAATTTCTTTTTTGTAGGGGCTCAAGCCCCCCCCTGCACTCCAATATGGGGGCAAATACACATGCCCCAAATTTACATATACTGACTCTGAGATTGCCATTTCTGAGAGAAAATAGAATATTCCAGGAAATTGCCATCATGGACAATGGTATATGCCAATCCTTCAGGAATCATGCTAGTGAGTCACAACATTTCACATGGTTACTATGCTGCAGTCATTCCCCTGAAGTTAAAGTAGCACTGTTAGGTGTGTCTTGTAGCTGGAAATCATTTGGCTATTACATTTGAGTTTCATAAAGAAATGTGAAATGGGTCCGATAAGCACCAATGGCTTAAATTCATGTGCCATTACTGACACAGTTTGAAAAATTGCATTTTACTCAGTTTTCATTGTGGGGGCTGTGCAGGAAGCTCAACTTAGTACACTGAGCACAGTAATGGTCTAAAATGCTTCTTTTCTGAATCACTTTCTGTCATGCCTAGTAAACATTGTATCTAGTTTATTGTTTTTCTTATTTTTTTGTATAGAAAAGATGTACTGATCATTTCCTTTTATCTTATCAAAATGTTGATATAAATTTCATTTTTGTCTCCCTGTATAATGAATTCTTTGGCACTGGACTTGTAACACCCCCCACTTCCATACCTGCTGTCCATGCGCTCCTATTTCATATCTTTCTGCACTCTTTACTATCCTCTCATTGTTGGTACCTGCCTGTATAACATCTTTGCCAGCCACCTAGCCTCTGCTATTTGTTGTGGCTCATCACTAATTTTCGGATACTATCTGATATAGATATATATATATATACATATAATGTTCCATCGTGTTACTTTATAATCCATACAGCCACAGCTACATGAGAAATGTGAGTGTGGGCAAAATAAACATTTTCATTCTTCATAGTTGTTTCAGGGGGAAAAATGAAAGCATGCTGTCTGTAATGTTGAATGCCTTGTATGTTGTTTCCCATTTGCCTTAAGTCAGTTTGTTCTTGTGGTTTATTTTGCAACTGCTGATGCAAAGAACTTTAATAGCAATGAATGTAAACATGGGGTGAGAAACGGGGTAGAATGGTTACTAGAGGAAACTGTTAAACATTATGCACAGTGTACATCAAAGTATCCATTTGGTGGACATATACAAGCCTGCGTTATATAGTATGGCACATAGGCCTTCTTCTTTCTCCTCCTTCAAACTCCACCAGCAGCAGTCAAGAACAGAAGCACCTAATGCTAAGGTTTTCAGAGTTACTTGGATCGCTTTATCATCTCACAAATAAAATAACACACTTATATGTTTCTGTCATTTTGTCACTTGCAGACTATTTTTTTTTTAACTTGAATTTTTGTGTAGTTTTATCCAACAGTGCATGAAATGGGTGGAGTCAAACCCCATTGGATACATAATTTCTACTTTTATGTATCATTTAGCAATGTTAAGGTATAGGGTGCATTCCTCAGCCTTCCCAACTTCTATTCAGTTGCAGTGTCATCCTCCAGCTGTAATCATGCTTACTTTTAGTCTGGCTAGAAGATCCTGTTTTGGGTTTTAATTTTAAATGAAGAGGTAATGAATGTATTTAGTTCTATAAAGTGGAGAGAGATGCATTGTTTATGCGTAAGAGTAATTTAAATACAGTGCTGTGGCCATAATTTCTTCTGTTTTTTCATTCAAATCAAATGCCGGTTGTATACTTTTGCCAGAAAGTGGGCATCCATGGAGATGATGGAGCAGGATGTGGGTGAAAGCAACTGGTTACCAAACCAGCTTGCCAGGGCCGAAGCATATCCTTGTGTGTCTGCATGCATAGCTCTCGACAAATCCAGACATACTCAGTGACAATCTGCTACATTTTACATTATTATCACTATTAACTTTTGGCACTGACTGAATAATAGAATGTAAATTAATAAGCATTTTCTGAAGTAAAAGTAGTCTATAATTCTAATTATTGTCATTACTTATTAAATGTAAATCACCACCTTTCTAAAAAAGTTTTTTAAGGGATTAAGATGCACAGAGCTAAAATTTGAGTCAAAATCAGGGACAGTTGAGAAGCATGTGTATTTGTGTGTGTGTGTGTATATATATATATATATATATATATATATATATATATATATATATATATATATGTGTGTGTGTGTGTGTGTGTGTGTGTGTGTGTGTGTGTGCGTGCCTACTTTACATGATCAAACTTTCAAATGTTCGAATTTCATATGGCCGAGACCATATGATCGAATCATTTAAAAGTTTGAACATGTAAAAAAAAAAAATAAAACAAACAAAAAAAACACTACACATTCCTAGCGGGGGGGGGGCAACCCCCCCCCTGCACCCCCTCCCACACCCCTGCCCCTGCTACTTAAATATACCAACTCAGAGATCACACTATATTGCGGGAAATCTTCCTGTTCTGCACTGTATGGAGATCTCCATTCATACCATTTGAACTTTTAAAAGTTCGATCATATGGTCTTGCCATATGAAAGTCAATCTTTTAAAAGTTTGGCGATCTGAAGGGGACCCATGTATAGATAGATATACACATTAATATTAAATACACACACACATATTATATATATATGATACACATATTTATCTAAAATATGCAGTGGCCATTTTATCTTTTGCTTGATACATCAGATATCAAAGATATACACAGCCAAAATGTGCTTAATTGTTGTTGTAGTGAAGCTAGTCTGACTCTCATTTGATTAAAGGTTTGTTTTTTGTATGACATAAAAATGCATTAAAGGTCAACCTCTTTTATGCTTTAGAAATTGACATCTGCATGTATTTAGGTCAACTTTAGCAAAAATAAATAATGTTAGTTAAGAAACCAAGAAAGGAAAGCACAAAGGAAGAAATGCATAGTATTACTTCTATCTCAAATCAAACTGCAACTACTGCATATAGTCAGGTGGATGAAACAATTAATGATGATGACATTGAATTGCACGTTACTCCTTATGTGACATGAACAGATGACCCTAAATATAATTTATAATTGTATGCATGTCTCCAAAAGCATGTGACTTAATGAGTGATGCAAAGGACACCCAGAGTTTTTACTTTGCAGGGCTAACTTAGTATTTAGCATAGTTTTGTTTTTTAGCATATCTACAACTCACACTTTGTAAATACTACATATTTTTCCACAGCCTGTTTTTGTGGTATACAAGGAGCTTTCATCATTGCACCTTTCAAAATATGCAAAAGACTTTCATGAAGCTGCTCAAACTCATTGGCAAGTGAATTGCATAGATACTCAAGCTTGTGCAAGTAACTTTCTGCCAATAAGAAATTGGTCCAAAAGACTCTTCAGACATGTCCCAGGTTCAGAAATGAAGGCAAGAACATGCTGAAAGTAAAGTTAAACAACATTGTTAGAAAAGCATATGGCTGATGAAGTTTTACAAAAATGCAAAACATACAAGCTTAAATTAGTGCAACGTCAGAATAATGTTAAACATGGCATGAATAATACAAGAGAAAAGAGGCTGATGGAGTAACAGAGTTTCTACTGTTGTACATCATCTACAATCAAATGCAACACAGTCTTTGAGTGATGTAAGCAGTCATGTGGTTTGGTAATGTTGACAATCAACTTTTAACTTGAAGGGTAAACAGATGAGAACATTCAACATTTGCTAATGAAGCAAGAACATTTTGATTTTTTTTTTTTTATTTAGATAAAGTTTTAGTTGTCTACAGAAATGTGGCAAGTGACTGATATTTCTTATTTCATTTGGAGAGCATTACAGGTACCTGGGATGATTTATGAACAGGCATTTACATCGATGGACATATGAAATAACCATAATGTTCAACAAAAGAAAGCAGGAAGAAGTTAATTCCAATTGTGTTTACCATTTTATTCTGTGAAATACATGATGTTGCACTGTGTGGAGAAGACACCAAGTGGAAACATATAAAGCCTGTATGTGTTCCAGATTGAATCATGAGATGAAATATTGAAGCTGCACTAGCAAACTTCACCAGTCAATGTTCATTACACATCTGCAATTACTAAAAATAAGCTGTCAACACTATGTGAGAAAACAGAGAGAAGAACTTGTTTCACCTGTGAATAATTCAAACGGATATGCCATCATTACTGATATTTCTGGACATTAGCCGCTGTTATTTGGTGATGCTTTGTAGATGCTACCTGTACTGAAAAATAAGATTAATAAAGAATGCATATGGTTCACACATCTAGCTAAGGTTAGATGCCACTGTTATTGTCAATATAATTATTGATCACTGAACAAGATTTGGATTAAATCTACAACATCTCCATAAACAAGCATGTGATAGCTGCCCAGCAATGCCAGGAAAACAAAGCAGAATCAAAAATAAGTAGATATCCAAAAGCTGTAGTTTCCATGCTGCCGATAAGCTTTACTTTGTTGCAAATAATGTGAATGTTCGATCTGATACAGTTAACTCCATCAGCAGATTTTTCCGTGACAGTTCAAAGAGGAGAAATCTTATTCCAAATGTAACACGAAGCGTATTGGACTACAAAATATAAAGCATAAGAGTTTTTCCTACTAATTTCAGGGGTATATTTGAAAAGCTATATATACCTGCAACCAAAGAATTAGGGAAAACATATCATGATGCTATCATTTGCAATGTGCTTTAATTACAGAACATTTTCTATTTAGTTATCTGAGAATTTCAGCCTTCTCAACAAAGCATTAACTGTGACAAACCTACCAAGCCGGAAATTATTTGAAGTGTGGACTCACACACCACAACTTTTACACATCTTCCGTGGTCACATATTAAAGCCAGATTAGTACTTTATAAGACACTACTTTGACATCTGAAGAATTAAGTAAAATGATGGTCTTAGAACTACCCATTCCTAGAGTTTGTGTCAGGAAATGGTTTTGACAAATATTGTCGCCTCCAGTGTAGGTGAATGATCCCTGTACTGTACTTGAACTCTGTAATCACACCTGCCAAAATAAGGTTAGGTGAATAAATCAAGAGATGCTTCAGTGTTTTCTAGCAGTCCCCAATGTACCTGGTCAAAATGACATATGAATTCACAAGGCACATTACAGAAGTCAGAGAGGTGTACAAAATAAATAAATACTGAAGCAATTCACATGTTTGACATGTGGTCAATGAAAAGTATTGTCAACAGCTATTAAAATGTGGTTAAGGAAGGACTTCTCGGATTGCTGAAGTACAATGACCTTTTTCCTGGTATTAGGCAATGTATTCTTAATGCTCTGATGTTACCTGTAACAACTCACACAGTGCAAAGTCATTTAAAACAGTGAGAAGCATGAAAACATGGCTGAGGTTGGGTATGCGAGATTCATGTTTATCTGGATTGTGCACTCTGAGTGCTCATCAAACAAAGATAGAGTGTCGGAATACACTCAGGTCATGGTCAAAAAGGGTCCTTGGACCAGTTCATTTATAAAGTTAACAAATGATAAATAAATTCACAAGGTTGCTAACAAGCTTAAACAAGATGAGCATCAGCTGTAACTGACATTGCTGTGCAACAATGATTTATCTTTAGTATATTCTTCTCATTTCAACCTCAAAATGCTAAACTTCATCAGTTGTAATGTTTGTGGTTTTGAGTCTGGCTATAAGAGAATTTGTTCAGTCTGCAATACAGGTCAGAGGAGTTTCTACTAAGTGATGGATATTATGGTCTAGAAAGGGGAAAGTAATGGTCTTCCCTGCTTGTTTTTCCGATGTTCTGTACTGGTAAATTTGGCTACTCTTGAAGCGGCTGTTCAGGGTCTGGCTATGGCTACTGCTTAGAAGCATTTTATGGGGGAATGAGAACGTGGTTTTGTGAACCCTTCCCAAAGTTTGGGCTCTTCCACTGTGATTGCTTTATCAGCAGAGGCTGTAAATCTGAGAGAAAAGCTGGAAAATCTGCTACAGAAGGAGGCTAGTACACATATCAACATTCTTTGTCTTCAGCGGTATGTACAGCTGAATATTACCCCGAGAGGTCTGCGAGCATACAATGCACCTACATCCCCCTTTGAGGAGGGGAATGCTGAGGATATGTCCTTTCGAAAGAGATGGGTACAGGCAGCTCACCAGTGCTCCACTGAATGGGTACGCATCCTAATTGAGAGGGATGAGTTAAAGAAGTGAAGGCTTAATGAAGAAATCAGAATGGTGAGTGTTGAACTTGATAAACTTTTAACATCTGTTAAACTGACTAGTATGCTGGAAGAAATTAATGGCAGACTTGTGGACTTTGAAGAGTTACTAATAGAGTGTAAAAGCTATAAAATTAACAGAGACGTTAAGGATTACAGTCTTGATAAAGTGCTTCTTTGGAAAAGAAAACATAACAGGTCTTTGTCATCTAGAAGCAGAAGTAACAATGGTAGCAGTGATGTTAGTTGGGGTAAAAATGTTTCTGCTCCTTCCTCAGTTTCCTTTGCTGCTTCTGAGGAGGCAGATGTGACTGCTGGAGCTGAGGGGGATGTGGAACAGTTTCTAGCCATGCCCAAAGCACAAAATTCAAAAGATATGCAGAACCGCTTTCAGAAGTCCATTTCTGCCAGAACAGACTTTAACAACAGAAAATGGGGCCACAATGAATGGGGCCAGCAAAAGAACTACAATAAGAAGGGACAGCATGACAAGAAAAAACACTGGTATTACTGTATTTTGTGACAATTTACATGTGTTAAATCTGTCCAAACATGAAATTTCTGATGTGGTTATGTCTGTATTATGTCTTGGCCTTAAATTTTTGCCAGCTGCTTTACCAAGAATACATGTACTTAAAAGTGAAATCTTTTCTTTCAGTAGAAAATTGCATTTGATGTATTACTTTAAACAAGAGGGAGGGGTTGTGCCTACTGACTGTTATGGAAGTGGTGATGATGATTCTTTTCACTCGTTTGTCATCTCGGGAAGATTTGTTTTAATGCTTATTGCCAACTCAACACTGATGTTATCTCTGTTAAAAACTCTTTTATTCCACCTTTTCTAAACAGCACTTTGCAAGGATATTTTGCTACACTTAATTTTGAGTTTGAACGAATGTACTGGTCTCCATAGAGAATAAGTCTAATATATGCTTTAACTTAACTAAGCAGTAATGGCAGCCCTATTGGAATTTGGTAATGACAGAAGATGAGTGGTTAAACCATCTGATAAGGGCAACCAGATAGTAATCATGCATTTTACATAATATTTAGAGATGTGCTATAAACATTTAAAAAATGTGGAAATTTATAGAAAATGTGATGTTTCTGATTACTTTGAAGCTATTAAGGAGTACCAACTGTTGTTAGACAAAGGTCTTAGGTTGAGGTATTTTACCTCTAAAGATGTGGGAAACTGCTCTATGTCAGTTTTTTACTGTTTTCCTAAGACACACAAAGGTCTAACTAATCTTAGTGATCGACCTATAGTGTCTGCACAGAGGTACTTTTTGAAAAACATAAGTGTGCTGCTACATGAACATCTTAAGAAATATGTAATGAGTACAGCCTCTTATATTAGGGATAGCCAGGATTTTTTGAACAAAATAAAAGGGAATGTTTGGAATATGAACATGTTTTGGCTCTACCTGGATGTCAAAAGCCTTTATACTAACATTAAGCATGAAACAGGGAGTCAGGCCTTATTCCATTTCTTGGGGGACTCGCCCATGTCTCATTTTTTGTTAGATTTAGTTATGTTTTGTTTGAAAAATAATTTTTTTATGTTTAATGGAGACATTTTCCAGCAATTACAGGGCACTATATGCTAATTTAGTTTTGCCTAAACTTGAAGATGATTTTGTTTATAGACATGATTTTTTTAGATCAAAAGTTATTTTATATTTATTGATGATCTTATTTTTTATGTCAAGGAAGCCAGACAGAAGCCCTTGGGTTTATTGATGACTTACAAAGTAATACTATGCGCTTGAGCTTTGATGGTATACAGCTTGGCCCACAAGTGACTTTTCTGGATATTAGCTTAGATGGATTTACAACTAGTCTCCATAGAAAATTTGAACACAGAAATAAATTTTTATATGGGAGTAGTTGTCACCCCAAACATTTGGTCAAGCTACTGCCTTACAATGAATTCTTACGAATTCATAGGCTTTGTAGCCTTGATATGAGCTTTGACAGAGATAGCAGAAGATATGTTTATTAAAAGAGGCTATGATGTTCAGATGGTTAGTGAAGCTAAACAAAAAATCATGGACATGAGGTACACTCTTCTAACCCCCAGGGATACTCTCATTATGCCCGTGTTAGTGGGAAATATAAAGTTGGTACATGTGGAAACAAATCCACCAACACAGTTGGAAATAATGGGGACCAGAAGAAAGTTTTCTTAGTGACAACCTATAATGTTATAACCGAAGAGATAGTTTAAAAAGCACGTAGTTTGTGGCCCATGCTTCTAAGGGATAAAGTGTTGAACTCTATATTACCTGACTTTGTGAGTACTGCATATAAAACAGCTAAGAATGTGGCTGATATTCTGGTACATAACCAATTTTGTTTACCAGATGTTAATGTTAGTCACAATTTAAGCACAAATAAGGGCACTGTTCCATCTGTCATTATGTAGTAAGTTCTTTTCCCTATATTAATGGTATTAAATGTACAGCTAGGTATGAATACAGTTGTAATACTGAGGGGCTAGTGTATGTGCTGAGATGTGGATGTAACAGATTTTACATGGGAGAAACTTACAGTAGTTTTAGGGTCCAGTTACAGGAACATATCAGGGACATAAAAATAAAAAAACTAGAGAGTCCCCTTGGGAGCCATTTCATGACAGCACACAATTCTGATCCTGATTCTCTTAGGGGTTATGTTCTGGAAACATTGCAAGCTGGTATAAGTGAATGTGTGTCCTAAAAAATAAACTTTAAAAAAAAGAAACCCTCTTGATTTTAAAGTATGGTACTTTGGAGCCTCAGGGACTCAACAAGGAATGTAATTGGGAGTATGTTATTTAAATTGCATGCTTAATTGATTGTCTTGAGCAATATGCTGTATTTAAGTAAAGAGTGTTTTGTAGTGTTTTTACTCTTTGAATGCTGTGCAAGCCGAGGCACTAAGTATTTCATTAAAACTCTTGGTGGTATTTCAAAATTTTATCTTTTGCCTTTTTTTCCCCTTGTGAGATACATGCTGACCAGTTAAAAGGCTTAGGATTGGAGATGGTCAATGGGGAGTTCAGTGTTGAAATGAAGTGGTCAGTGGTCAGAGTTAGAAACCCTTCAAGTGAAGAACATTCTGTGTGCTGAGACTTCTGTACTGTCAGTTTAACTAATAAGCAAAGTAACTGCTGAGTGGAGCATGCCATCAAAATGATGTACAGTCAGGATACAGGAACTTCTGTAAGTGTTGGGTATCCTAGTCTAGCAAAGGGGAAATACACTTACTTATTTAATTTTACCTAATGCAACGGGAAATAAGGAAGATCCTTATCATAAAGAGGAACTCAGGAATACACAATCTGGACGATTAAGGGACAGAACTTTATAACAACCAAAAGACTGAATTAAGTAAGGCAGAATTTTTGGAAATGGTACACAGAAAGAATATGTAGAAAGGTGAGTACTGTTTCACTTGTATTTTTCATTCCAAGAATGGTGTAATGTTCACTGAGCTGAAGTAATTTTTAAGTTGTAGTCAATAAAACCCGACTTTTTTTTTTGTTACTGAAAACTGACTAAGTCAAGACTCTTTCTGAAGGCCTTAATTAACAGACATTTTGTACAATATATTGTTATATATCGCTAACAGACATGCTTAGTGTAAATAAAATTTCCATTCTATAATTAAGAAAATAGGTGTAATTTGGGGTCAGAAAAAAATGTCTATAATTACTGGATATAGAGACATTGTGTGGATAAAAGTGCCAAACCCCAGACGAAATACTGATCAGATGTCCAGTGATGACATGTACATCAAAATATTGGAAAAGTATTCTAAACTGTACCGCTGAGCATCTAAACCCCAAGGCTTGTAGGTGCTTGTTTTCTCCAGCAAAGTGCTGTGATCTATAACAAAGTTAATTCGCTCTTCAGCAAATACTCCTTGTGATCTTTATTATTACTGTTTCTAGCAATCTTCCTTAGTTTTGCTGTTCACAGAAAATGTTGTTCCGTTCTGAAAATTTTCCTACAAAAGCCCATGGATGCTAGTGACCCTGTGCAGTTGCCAAATAAGAACACAAGTTAGCAGCCCCATGATGTCTGACGTAGAAACTACTGCCAAATAATGATCTGTGAGGGGAAAGATACCTGAAAGTGTCATTAGGCTTACAAAGGTGTCATTCTGAAGTTTAAACTTGCATTCAGCTGCCCGATGATAGTAGCTATAGTCACGTTTTGGGCCTTGATCTAGTTACTTTAGTGTGGGATGCTTGAAGAATTCCTTCACAGATAGAATTTTGAAGCAATTTAATGTGGTTGTGGGAGGGCTTACCTGCAGAGTTTAGTCAAAGCAATTCAGTTCAGTGAAGAAACAAAATGTTCTTGCCTTCCTGACAGCACAGATGAATTCCAGTTCATTTATCCACAGCTCAGAATGCCACAAGCATCACTGTTTTTGTGGGAGTACAGTTTTATATTTGGGACAAGATACAGTCCTCCTACCAAATAGTAGGCCAAAAATCAGAAATGCTGCAATCAAAGCTACCAAAAAGGCTATAATCCCATCCCTTTTACCCCTTTAGCAAGCTTGCTGTCTTTTGCAGTGCTCTTTCTCTGTTTTCATAGTCGTGACACACTGTTGAGTGATTATTAATTGTATAAACCACATTCCCAGGACCTTATCTGTCATAATAACTGTACCAAACCACTCTTCACTCAACAATAACACTGCATTGCTGACACAGTACTCTGCAAATGAGTAAATTTAAATTATGCATCAATCTTATGACAGCCTACTCTGGCTTCATTTTTAACTTCAAAGATCACAGCCTTAAAGGTCACCTTGGAAGAAAAGTACACGCGACACTATTGCAGCCTCTGCATATAATTCTCCTAACTTTTGCTAATCACTTTATGTGGGAAGCCCTGAAAGCTCATTTGTACAGCTGGCCTCCCTAGTAATTTAAAACAATCTATGCTGTTGTACCTCACAAGAAAACTCAAATAAAAGGTTAGTTGATTTTCATAATTTTGATTCATAGAGGGAGGTAAGAGACATCATCAGCTAACAATGACAAAGTGCGTTCTTCCATTAGTCTTTTGGCTTTTCCTAATTTAACCCCCAAAATACTTTGTCTATGTAAGTCACATTTTGCCTGACAGGAGTGAACAACTTTTTTATTTAAGCAATGTGACAGTATGGATACACACAGCAATCTAATTCCTGAATCAGGTTAAGGCAAATGCTCTGTGTATTGCTTTCAGTGAAATGCAGGGATATACCCCATTCAGTGAAATGGTTGCAAGCCCCCTACATTTCATAAACAAATATACTTACTCAGGGTTTTAAAATAAAAAGTGAAAGGAACTCACAAAGTTATGTAAAAATAAGTTTAAAAGCAAAGCTTTCAAGATAAAACTGTTCTTCAGTACTTAAAATCATACTAAAACACATTTTCATATATACACCACACAAACAAATACAAACCAATAAGAGTGCAGCAACAGTAAAATATAAAATAAATAACTGAGTGCTGGTTTCATGGAAAAAAGAGATACTCTTAACAGGTTTTAAACTCACAGTATCATTCAGCCCGGGGGCACATCTGCATGAAAGTAATTAATCCATCTGTATTCAACATTCTCAGTATTCAGTACAATATTCCCTCCTCTAATACTTCTTTCAATGTTTTTTATAACCCCAAATGTAAAAGTGTGTGTTTTATCTGAGCTTGTGATATGTTTACCTAAGGCATTACTCTCTACCTCCCTATGTATGTCAGATAGGTGTTGGTCTATCCTTTCTTTGAACAGAACACCCTGGACAGGGTCCCACTATATCACAAAATAGGCAAGTACATTCACACCTGCAGCCAGTTTGGAAGATTAGCATTTATCCTACTGCATGCATGTCTTTGGGAGAGAACTGGAACACAGCGAAAATCAATGTGGGCACAGAAAAGACATGCAGGCTCCACAAGGAAGACACCTCAGTCAAGAATCAAACTGAAAAACCTCCTGCTGTGAGGTGCCAATGCTACGCATTATGTCAACTTACCACAAATGTGTCAATGCACATGGGTGTGCTTGTGCACAACAGTCTTAAAGTCATCACCAACAGAGAGAGGTGATGATCATGGAATTTGTATTATGCAATGTCATTAATTTAATAAGGTAAAAATTGCTTGTTCATTTAATATAGACCTGTTTAACAGGCATTATCTATTTTTAACTAATCTGGACTGGATTTTCTAAATAAAGTAACATTTCTGTATACCCTGCAAATATGTGGGTAATTCATATTTAACCACTGTGGGAGGACTTTCTTTGATAACTTGAGTTGTAACCTTCTGAATAAATGAGGTTTCCATATTATGAATGAGATATGAATAATCTAGGAGACATTCAAATAGTTGAGATAGCAGCTTTTTGAAAAGGCTGAGCTGTGTCCCTGTTAAATGAATGCAAAGCTCATCAGAAAGTACAAGCACTTTATTCTGTGATATTGTGGTACAGCAGGGAAGGGAGGATCCTTTTCCCCAGTTTTGTGCAATTTCAAAGCTGGATCGTAAAATGTTGTAGGGATGTGGGAGTACAAGGGATTTGCCCACAAAACATGCTGTTTTAAGGAACATGCATCTCTGAAGGATAGAGAGGTCAGTGCTACACTGATGCTTCTATGTGAATTTTGGTTATAATAGGGAAAAATACACGAAGGGGAGGATGCATTGGGTTGGGAACTTTTCATTTTTTTCTGGTAGCAGTGTTTTCTTTCTGGATGGCTAAACTCTTGATTAAGCAATATGTGCTCAAATTATCCACACTTTGAAGTGGCATCATTTTTCATAACACTACACACCTTGCCATGCCTTACTAGTTAGAGAGGGTAGTTAAAAAGAGAGCCAGAAACACCTTGGAAAGCAACTGTACTACTCTAGACATCAACAAATACATCAAACTGTCCAGTTCACCCCATCATTAAACACCCCATGTCAATGTCAATATCAGTATCTGTAGTTTAACAAAATTATGTATTTACTGTTCTACTACCGCATTGTAGAGAACTGTACCAGAAAATGTGATGTACTTAGAAATATAGACAGAACAGAAAGGTAAGACAAACAGTGGTACACATTTTCTTTTTCCAGAAATGTTGGTATATTTGTTATCTGCCTAAAATCAGCAAAAATCTGTCTCATAACCCAGGAGAATGGCCAGGCATAGTGTATGTGCTTGTATGAATACTGATAGTGATGGGGACTACAGACAGTTCAGATTATGAGTATCCCACATTTCTGTTGTGAATTACTTAACACGTGAGGTAGAAAATGGATGTGCCCAAATTATTTCATAATAATACTTTTAAAACAAATTCTACTTCTCAAAAAATTAGGTAACTTTGATATCATATCCCAGAAAAGTATTTCCTCCAGCAGTAGCCAAAGGAATGCAGGAATAAATAAAGGTAATTTGTTAACAAATAATATATACTAAACATAGGTACATTTGAGGAATTATGGCAACATTTGAGGAATTATGGCAATGTCACACCTGAATTCCCATCTTATCAGGCAGTTTAGAAGGCAATTTTAGAAAATGTTTTAATTATTTTCAGTGCCACTTTGTTCTCTAGGCTTTTTGCTGTAATTGGTCTTTGTTTTTCAGCCATTATAAACCACTTAATTAGAACTTTATGGTCATCATATTCCACTGATACAAGTGGGCGATGATGTTTATTTTACAGTGGGGAAACTCTGCATTTATACATTTTTGTAATTATATTACATTAAGCATGGTGCTTGTTTTAATTAAGTGCAAAAACAGGAAACAAGAGTCTCAGCCCACTGGGCTTTAGAAAAGTGCTGTAGTGTGATTATAAAATAAATCAGCAATGCATCATGCAAGCTAGTTAACTCAATTGTTAGTATAATGTATGAAAGGTATTAGTCACTTTAAAGTCTGAAAAACTGGTCAGCTTACTCTTCCTATTAAAATTGAAAGTCTTTATCATTTCTGATGTAATTATATGTAACTTATGCATATTGTTGCAGCTGGGGTTTTGCATTTAGTTTTAATATGACCATTCAAAATGTAAGCCCATAATTCAAGTGTACAGATGAATGGATGTTAATGTCCACACAAGGAATCCTTGATAATATATACTGCATGAATCTTAATGTTACAGTTGGAATCCTTGCAAATGTATACTTCAGGCTCTTTCAAGTCTAACATTTAGTATGTGGGATGTATACAAAAAACCTTAGTCAGGAAGTTGCATGCAATACATGGTGACTATTTATGTACAGTACTAATAAGAAATTGGAACTTAAAACCATTTTGCATTCTAAACATTATAAATGCAGTGCTGCATTGCAGAATAACAACATAAATGCTGATGAATTTTTAAAAAGAAATTATTAGTCAGAACTGAATCAGCACCTTATAGTTTCAAGAATTTCTAAATGATCTGTGCTTTAAAAAGTTTAAATTGCATTTGCCTTCTCATTTTTACAGTTTTTGCACTTGTTTTATATCAATTTAAGTCGTTTTTATATTGTATAACTGTTGTAGGCTACACACTAATGTGCGCTAGCCTGTTTATAGCATTTACAGTGTTTTCTGTGTGTTTTTTTTCTGTTTCCTGGGGGGGAAATATTCTCTTTTCCTGCCTTTGCTGAAATAGATTAATCCAGATTTCAGGTTTTGCTGAATTCCGGACTGTGGTATAGTTTCCTGTGTTGCCCATATCCTTACTTGGATAGGAGGAAGCTTCTCTGTTCACCAGTGAGAGTGGGGAGCTTTGAGCAGCCTATCTGTCCCTGGAGGAGAGGTCTCAGCTTTTAACCTAGTAGCTTATTGGCCGTTTTGGGTCAATTCCTATCTCTTTCAGTTTCCAAGCTTTAAAACTCGCATTTGCGCGGTTTTGCATGATTTTGCGCACAGCACAGCTTAAACAGGTTTAAACTATTCCCGACTCCACAAAGTCTGCTCTTCACATTTTCCCTTAGAACTGTTTTAAATCTCAAAGTAAGCACTCTATTTTCATTCTAAAGTCCTGCAGTTGCTCGTATAAGTAATCTTATAAGTAAGCACTAATAAAGTAAAGCACTACACCCTCATACTCCCTTTAAGTACTTGGCTCCCTATTGGTCCTTTTTGATCAGTCAAAAAGTAGTTCCTTATACTATTCTGGCATGTCCAAAAGTCAATTTCGGGTTTGCTCTCCAGTCCAGCTGGTGAATCTGGGAATCTTGAGGCAATGTTACAACTGCCTTATGTACACAGACCACCCACTCCTCCTCCGAACAAGCTCAAATATATGTGAGAGATGCAACTATATAGCCAAACTGGAGGCTGAGCTCTCTCAACCCAGTACTGGCACAGTCAGTCAGGAGGAGAAGGTAACCACACACACCACAAATCCAGTCTCACATAGACCTATCACAACAGCAAACCAAACACAAACACACAAAAACATATTCGGAGGCTGTAAATAAAAATCTGCCCAAGCAGCAGAGACCTCCAAAGCAGACATCCAAGCAAGCGCTACCCCACAACAATACCCAAGTATCACATAGTTCAATACCCAAGTATCACATAGTTCACAAAGTCAGTGTGCCACACAGTCACAGCCCTTAAGGCTAAACAACACACCTAATACACTTGTAATAGGTGACTCTATTGTCAGACACACTGACGTCCCACTCACCAGGCTGAACAAGGAGAAGGTCACTGTAAGCTGCCTGTCAGGTGCCAGGATCCGCCACATAACACAAGCACTCAGGTCACTCCAAAGCAAGTACAAATATGACTCCGTCATTGTCTATGCTGGTGTGAATGACCTGAGATGTACCTCCCTGGACTACATGAAAAGAGACATAGAGGAACTCTCTGATCATGTAGCTCAGGCCGGTATGACCCTGACCTTGAGTAGCATCTTACCCTCACCAAGAATTATGCCACAGTATAAAGACAAAATGATAAATTTTAACAACTGGCTAAAGTATTGGTGTCATTCAAAGGGGATCCAGTGTCTATCAGCCTGGGATGACATGCTCGACAAGTCATGTTGCTTTGCTAGGGACGGCTTGCACCTGTCACCCCTGGGCTTTTGAATACTGGCTAAGGCTCTTGCCACCCCCATAGTGCCTTTTTTAGGCAAGGCTCAAAAGACAAACCCACCTCCATAGACAACACAAGGAAAAAGAAACTAAGGGTAATGCTGCTCAATGCCAGAAGTCTAAACCTCAAGATGCATGCACTCGAGGCTCTTCTCAGTATGGAGAATATCGATATCTGTGCAGTAACAGAAACCTGGTTCAAGGCTCCCGAGAGCACCCCAGCACTACCAGGTTATACCTCATACCATGCTTTTCGGCCCCAAAACTCAGACCGAACCACAAAAGGAGGGGGAGTATCCATATTCATCAAAGATAACCACACCTCCAGGTTAGTGGCACTGCACGAAGCATTGGAGACCATCCATGTGCAACTAACAGTGGGAAAAACTGCCTTTCAGTTTGTAGCCTGCTACAGACCACCCTCCCAAACTCAGGAACCCCACTCAGCTTTCCTGAGAACACTGGAGAATATGAAGGTCTCTCCAAACACCATCATATTGGGTGACTTCAACTACCCAAACATAGACTGGGAGCACTACTCAAGCCCCAACACCCTCACCCAATGGTTCCTAGAATTTATAAACTCAAATGCTATGGAACAACTGGTCACCACTCCCACAGGAGGGGAAAACATATTGGACCTGATCATCACCGACATGGGGACTCTATGTTCCATACCAGAGGTATACCCCTCATTGGTAAGATCTGACCATAAATTAATCTCACTGGACATCCATATCCCATCCCCACCCCAGCCAAGGAGACCACGGTGAAGAACATCTCAAAAGCAAACTTCACACTTCTCAAAATCGAGGTGGAATCCTTCAAAGCCCCAGGGCCAGTGGAAAATATGGCCCAAACCGCAGAATCCTTTACAAATGCATTCTATGGACACCTACAGGAATACATGGATCGTGCTATCCCAAATAAATCCAAGACTCACTCCTCCAAAGGCAGGAGACCTGTCTGGTGGACCCCAGCCATAAATAAGCTATACAACAGAAGGAGGAAGCTACTACATGATAGAGCAAAATCCCAAAAAGGGAAGGCATCTTTGGTCAGTACTAGCAAGAAACTATGATCCCTCATAAAATCATCTAAGGCCAGCTTCGAAAGAAAAATTGCACAAGACGCTAAAGATAATCACAAGGCCTTCTTTAGTTATGTCAGGAACCTGGGTGGCAACTCCCAGATATGCTCTGAGTTAGTGCAAAATGACAAAAAATACACTGAACCCACAGACATTGCCAACATCCTTGCAGACAGGTTCAGTGCAAACTCCCCCCCTTCCCCCCAAAAGAGCAAATGTCTATCCCAACAGAGTGTAGCCTCCCTGACATCACAGACGCACAGGTGAGAGCTGCCCTCTCCAAAGCAAAAAACACAGCATCAATGGGACCGGATGGTGTCCCGGGCTGTGTCTTACATGAGCTCCAAGAAGAACTGAACCCTCACAAAGTCACTGTTCAATCTCAACCTTACTACAGGATATGTACCCAAGGAATGGCGTACAGCAACAGTGGTCCCACTCCATAAATGTGGTGCCACAACGGACCCCGGAAACTATCACCCTATAAGCCTGACTAGCCTAGTCTGAAAAGCTATAGAGCGTATCATCATGGAACTCATAAACAAAGACATTGAGAATCTCCAAACACTGGATCCTACCAAATCTGGCTTTGTTAAGGGCAGATCTTGCCTCTTGAACCTGGTCGACTTCTTTGAAACAGTCACCAAGGCCATAGACGAAGGGAAGGTAGTCCACACAGCCTACCTGGACCTCGCAAAAGCCTTCAACACAATACCCCACTCAGGCATCATAAATAAGCTCACCAGCTTAAATATCAACCCCTATGTCACAAGATGGGTTTCAAACTGGCTCAGGGATAGAACCCACATGCTCAGAATTGTAGGTGCCATGTCAGACTCTAAACCAGTTACAAGTGGCGTCCCACAAGGCTCAGTCCTGGGACCACTCTTGTTTGGTATATATTTCTCTGAGGTACAGGCCAACATGGGAGAACTATGGCTGACCAAGTTTACAGATGACTGCAAACTGGGTGCCATAATCGACTCGCCGACTGACACAAGCATCCTCCAAAAGGGTCTCACAGAGAAGGATAACTGGTGCCAGAGCCATGGCCTAAAGCTAAATGCCAAAAAGTGCATAGCCATCCCCTTTGGGAAAAAGAAAGTGCCCACAAATTACCACATAGGTGGTAATCCATTAAGTACGGAAGAAGTAATTAGGGATTTGGGGACCCAAGTAGATAGCAATCTCTCCTTTGACAATCACGTTGCCAAAGTGGTTAGAAAGACCTTCTATATAGCCCACCTCATCACAAAAGGGTTCAAATCTAGATCAAGAGAGGTCATTGTGCCCCTCTACTCATCACTCTTCAGGCCCATAATTGAATACAATGCCCCATTTGGGATGTACCTTACCCGACACCTGCAGCAACTGGAAAGACCCCAAAAGTACTTCACCAAGAGGATCAAGGGACTCAAACAGATGCCGTATGCAGTTAGGCTAAAGAAACTCCAGCTCTACTCAGTTGCTTACCGCCTACTCAGAGGCAATCTATGCCTGACGTATAAAGCCATGTCCAAACCAGAATTAATGGACATGCTCCACCTCAGGAAATCCAAATCCCTTAGAGCTACATGCTCCAGGGACTTAAACCTCAGCACAGAAATAAATAGGACATGGAGGGACAGATTCATATCCCAGAGGCTCCCCTCACTCTGGAACAAAATCCCAATCCATGTCAGGCAGAGCCCCCCTCAATGACCCTCTTCAACAGAAATATTGACGAGTGGATGGGAGATCATAGGTTTACCCCTGGGATCTCCTCTGTGTTCCTACTAGACAGAGGCACAGTAAACTAACCTTAAAAGGGCTATCTTCTGTGACCTACTATACAGAGGCACAGTCAACTAATCTAAAAGGGTGGCGAAAGCCAAACACACTCTGGCTAGGCTTATAAATGCCCTAGGGCAGACAACCTAGTATCAACCTATGAACCTATATGAGGTTACCAGGCTAATGGCCCTAGAGCCCTTCCAAGGCTAGCCATATTTATCCAGAGTTGCCCCAGTTGTCAGAGGTTAGCTGAGTGAAGTTCACAGAGGTAAGGGTCTATGGTAGTTAATACTGATTTTCTCTGTCCAGGAGGGACATGGGCACCACCCCAGGAGTAAATTTACAGTCAGCCATCCATTGATCTAGGCTGCATTTGAAGAGGGTCAGGGAGAGGCTCTGTTTCACATGAATTGGAAGCTTGTTCCAGAGAAGTGGCACTCTCTGGGATATGTATATATCGCTCCAGCATGATCTGGTCATGTTAAAGGCTAGGTTAAGATCCCTGGAGCAAATGTCCCTCCTGTAGTTTGATTTACAAATGTGTAGCATTTCCATCAGGGCCGGGTCTGAGACAGCCCTATAAGCCAGACACAGGTCACCCCTTAGCAACTTGTAGGATAAACAGAATATAGTGACAGGGCTTTCAGTCCTTCTATGCAAGACTTATTTTGTGTACCTTGTAATTTCTTGGTAAGAAACCTCTGTGGTCTCTCTAGTTGTTGCAGGTGTCTGGTGAGGTACATGCAAAAGGGAGCATTGTACTCAGTTATTGGTCTGATGAGGGCCAAGTATAATGGAATTATAACATATATCTTTACTTATAAAAAGTGCCATATACAGAAGGATTTCCTTACTACTGTGGATATGTGGTGGTCAAAGTTCAGATTTCTATCAACCAGAGTACCCAGATCACATACCACTGGGTCTACACTTAGGCAGAGTCCTATCTATAATGTAATTCACAGGGATGTCAGTTCCCCATAGGGAATAATAATATGTTTTTTGTATTTAGCTTTAACCCGTGGCATTGGCACCAATCACTTGTCTAGGTTAACCCTGTTTGTAGTATATTAACATAGTTGGGGGACTCAATGACTACTCCCAATTTGCAGTTGTCAGCAAAGTTGGTCAGCCACAGGCTGTCCAAGTTAGGCTGGACTTCCGAGAAATAAATTCCGAACAGTAAGCACCCAGCACAGAAACCTGTAGTATGCCACTGGTGACTGGTCTTTTGCTAAAGATGAAGTCACCCATTGTGACGGTGTGTATCCTGTTTGTAAGCCAGTTTGCTACCCACCTGGTAATGTACGGGTTTACTCCCAACTGGGAAAGATTCTCTATAATACCTTGGCTAGGTTAAGATAGGTGGTATGCACTGCCTTTCCTTCGTCTCGGGACTTGGTGACTTTCTCAAAGAAGTCAACCATGTTTAACAGGGTCTATATTAAATGAACAAATGCTTAAAAGGTTGAATATGGTATTATCGACACGTTTTAAGCGAACATTCAGTTTAGCGAAAGCTCATAATGTCTAAATTCGGAATTTCAAAAAGTTATAGTTGGCCAACACTCAGGAAACTCCTGGCTGACGTGAAGGCATTCATGCTGTGAGTAGCTGTATGATAGCTTTGTAAATATAAATAATTCTTTAAGTACTGTGTTCTGTAAACAGTATGAAAGAATTATATACTGAAATTGTAAAGTGTTTTACAATTCAGACATTTAAAAGAAGTAAATGTGCAAATCATAGTGTTTTATTACCTGTCAGTGTTATATAAAACACAACCAGTTACTGCAGAAGTTGTGATGCACATGTGCTATTCAAGTTGCCCTTTATCGGGAATTGCCCTTTTTTACCAATGTAGAGTGATCTCAGAGTTGGTATATTTAGTTACGGGGGTGTGGGGGGGGCACTTGATTAAGGTGTTGAATTTATGTTTGTTTGTGTATGGCTCGTGACATATGGCACTAACGGAATGGTTTTGGCCAAACAATATTTTTCAAATACACAATTTCCGACTATGTGAGTGTTCACGTTAATGAATGTTTGCTTAAGAGGTCTTGATAATATCGTGTTCGACCTTTTAAGTCTTCGTTCATTTAATATAGACCCGTTTAACAGGCATTATCTACTTTTAAGAAATCCGAACTGGGTTGGGTCCAGACTTTAGAGATTACAAATATCCTTGTTAGTAAGGTCCATAAGGATTCTTTCCATAGCCTTGCAGATGAAGCTGGTTAGGCTTACGGGCGTATAATTCACAGGGTTGGTTAATGGTTTATTGTTGTTGTCCTCCATTCTGCCAGAACATAGCCAGTTCTCAGGTTGTGGTTAAACAGGGATCCAAGTGGGTCTGCTAGGTCATGCTTTAAGTTGTTTAAAAGGAACCTAGGATGTTGTCTGGTCCCACTAATGCTGTGTTTTTGGCCCTGAAGAGCACCAAGATGACCTGCTCTTGAGATAATAGGCTGAGGAATGATAGCAGATATACTTTGTGGGATGACTGGAGGGGACAAGGAGTGAAGTTTTCTCCAAATCTGTCAGCTAGCAGGTTAGTATTACCTCCAATTGAGTATGGTGGTGGCATCCACAACCAGTTCAGTGCATAGCTGGGTATTTCCTTTTAGATTTCGGACACAGTTAAATAATGCCTTGCGATTATCCTTCACTATGGAGGCTATTTTTGGTTTGTAATTAGCTTTGGAGGACTTGATAAGAGCTCTAATTTGTTTGTTTATGCTAGAGAGGGAGTTCTTCCTCTACTGAGCCAGTTCCCTCTTGTTCTTGGACATTAGTTTCTTTGTCTTGTTGTATAGCCTGTTCATACTAGGGTCTACCTGGGTGGCTTGTTTTTTTTTTGACAAAACCTGGTTTTAATCCGGTCAGGTACAGTCAATTCTATACAACTGCTTAAGTGGTTATCTGTGTTTGAGGGGGCTTTGAAACTTCTTATACCATCACTTAGTAGGAGATAATGTGCCTTAGAAAAATTCGTAAGTATTTTTGAGCTTGATGGGGTATCAAGTATCGAATACTTTAGTGGAAATGATTCAGTTAATTAAGAAAAAAAGAAATCAGGGGTTATTTTTATTTTTAATTTCAGGGGTAGCTCAGCATGAGGTGCCAATACTTACTTTGCTTTATGACAGCAAGCAAATAAGCAGTAAAATGCTGTCAGTTAGGACTTTTCAGTTACCTGAATACATCTAGATTTGGGGGAAAAAGTGGACGCCTACAAGTTTCTGTTCTCCTTTTCTCCTCAGGAAATGACAGTAAAATAGCTTCATTCTCTTAATCTTTGCTTATGGAATGCACTTTATGCAACGCACTGAAAATAATATTTTATAGTAATGCCCTAAATAATGGATTTCTGTACTGTCCCCCCCCCCCTATTTTTGTGGTGTAATCTATGACATTTGGCATGGCAGAAAAGGACATTGTGCAACATTGGACATTTTAGAATTGTACACTATTGTGCTAGTTAAACTGACTTCTTAGCTGGTAAGACAAGTTTTGTTTTTAATGATTATCCATTTGCCCAAGATTATATGTTTATTAGTATATTGGGAGAGGTGTAGTAATCAGGAGAATGAATAGCTGTTAAAAGACAGATTATTAATATTTACGCGTTTACAAACTGTAAAGTAGCACGTCTGCTGAATTATAAGGGCACCAGGACCAAGAGTCTGCTTCCCTCATTATTAACTAAACCTTCTGTAAATGTGTATTTCATCTTGAAACAAATCATTCTGTATATTTCTAAACTACGATGGTTTTAAATCTTGTTTTAAAGCCAGTATACATAGGAAAACTGATCTACAAACGTAAAGAGATGAATTATATTGATATATGAAAGCAGCTTTAGACTTGCTTACTGGTGTGGGTTAGATCAGTATTTAAAACAGAAAGATTGCTCAAATCAAACTGGACTGTAAAAAGAAGTGCCTCTTGCTGTTTCAGCATGGCAGTATGTGAAATGCCGAGGACAGACATTTTAAATAAAAAAGTGAGACTGACAAGAGCAGAATGGACGCTTAAAATCGATAGTTGATCAAGGCACCTCAAAATCAACTCAACTAAACCTCAGTGTTATCCTGCGTTGTGTCAGGAGCCTAAATAGAAAAGTATACTCTCTCCAAGCCCTCCTCACACAGAATATAGACATCTGTGCAGCTACTGAGACAAGGTTCAAAGTGTCAGACAGTACCATCGTAGTGCAAGGTTTCATTGCCTTCCACACCTCTAGCTGCACAGACAAAGGCTAAAGGTGGGGGTGTGAATAACAAGCATACCTCTACGTTAGTCAGACATGGTGTCCTGGAATTCCTCCATGTGCAGACCACCATAGAAAAAATCCCATGCTATATTCTAGCCAGCTATAGGTCACCATCCATATTCCAAGAAGCTCACAATATATACTTGGACCTACTCTAGACACTTATCACTCAACCTAAGACCCTGCTCATGGGAGACTTTAATTACCCATGTACAGACTGGGATTCCTATTTGGCCTGAAATCTACAGGCATAGAGATTCATGGACTTTGTAAATCCAACACCCTTGACTAAATAGTGAAAACTCCCACTAGGTGCTCCAATATACTGAACCTTGTACTCGCAAATATGGGAGGATGTGCATCCCTCCCCTGCGTCTCATCCTCCGTGGTAAGGTCGGACTATAAACCTGTCTCCTTCTAAATCAAAATCAACTCTGTAACCCCAGTAAAACCAGCAACAATTAGCAAACTACCTTTCATTAAGTGATGATTTGTCAAAATTCAATGCCCCTCCAAACCCCGAGAACACAGCACAGCAGCCTACTGAATTGTTCTCAGAAACTCTGTACAACCATGTCAATGGCTGCATAGTGGCTATTGCTCCAGTCAGAAGCCAAGAACTAGCCCCAGAAAAAACTGTGCTGTTGACATCTCAAATTAAACAGAATAAGCATCAAAAGAAAAAAAAAATATGGCAAAAATCAGGAAGGGTAATTCCTATAACGATAAAAACTCTCTCAAACTAAATAGGTAACTAAGAGGGCTAATTAGATCAAACAAAGTCAGCTTTGAGATTAAGATAGCCTCCCAGGAAAAAAGATAGCCATAAGGCCTCCTCCTGCTATGTCAGGAAACTGCAATGGCTGCACACAGTAATGTGTTGAATTGATGGTTAACTGGTGCCGCATTCACCAGGCCTGGCAATATACTGAACCGTTAGTAGACAATTTCAGTTCAAACTTTACTCCCCCCCCCCCCATTAACCCCAACCATCCCCCCAAGAAGTACCGTCAAGCATAACCCATCCAACTATAACTAGGGAGCATGTACTGGCTGCACTCACTAAAGTTAAGAACACAGTTTTAATGGTCCCAAATAACATTCCAGGATGGCCCCTGAGCAGTCTAAAATATGACTTATCAGGACTCCTGGAGTCGCCATTCAACTATAGTCTTAAAATAGGCTTTATGCCATGATAATGGAGGACTGCAACTATCATCTCTCCTCATAAAGAAGGACTTTCAAGAGATCCTGGAAACTACAGATCGGGTCTATATCATAATGTCAAACGCTGACAAGTTTGAAGCACTAAACTTCGAACTTGAAAGTTAGAAGTGTAAAAACATCGAAACGTATAACAGAGATCATCATAGAGTGTGGGAAGGGAAGATTTCCCTTTACTGCACTGTAGTGTGATCTCAGAGTTGGTATATTTAAGTAGCGGGGTGTGTCGGGTGCAGGGGGTCTTGCCCCCCTGCATACAGCATTTTTTTTTATTTTGGGTTTTGAGTGGGTTTTTTTTGACATTCAACGTTTTTAGACTTTGAACTTTCAAGTTCAAAGTTGTCAGCATTCTACTTCTTGACAGTCAAAACCAATGTCAAATGCCTATGGCTGTCCAAGTTCACAAATGAATGTAAACTGGGACTGAATCGACCCAAGATAAGAACACCCTTCAGGAAAATCTAACACACACAATCACTTGGTGCCAAACTCATGGCTTACAACTCAATACCAAGAAATGCATTATAGGACATTTTGGGAAGTCAGCCACCCCAGATAACTACATCATTAATAAAACACCTCTAAAAGTTGATTCAGTAGTCAGTGATCTGGGAACTCATGTAGATAGTAACCTAGTCTTTGACATAAATGTGTCCACGGTAGTAAGAAAATCCTTCAGTTTTGTTCAAATTATAATTAAGGGCATGGCATCTAGGTCCAGAGAGGTCATCGTACAGGTCTATTTGAAAAGGTCAGATGGACAAATTGTAGAAACCAATATGGTAGAGACCATATGGTTGACAATTTAGTCCATTGACAAAAAACTCAAACCGAAACACCACCCTCACACAACAGAAACAATGCTTTTGCACCCCGCCCCCCCACTCCTGGTTAATAATATATACCAACTTTGAAATTGCACTACAATGAAGAAAGGGGCACATTTCCTGATCCCAACTGTACTCTCAGGCACAATGGTTTAATGGACTGAATTGCCAAACATATGGTTTCAGCCTTATGGGGTGTGGCAATTTGTTCATTCAATCTTTTAAAATAGACCCCATTATACCACTGTACTCGACTCTTATCAGATCCATCATAGAGTATAATTCCCCCTTTGGTATGTCCCTGACCAGACACATGCAGCAAATGTAACATCCACAAAGGTTCCTTAGAGAAAGAATAGAGAGAAAACAAAATGTCCTATGCTGATTGCCACAAGGCATTTCTCTTAAGTCTGTATCATACAGACTACTGAGAAGTGATCTTCGTCTGGCCTACAAGGCTTCCCTGGACCCTTCTTTGGTGAACATTTTGCACATGCACAAAACAAACAGCATCAGAAATACCGTATCAGAAGACCAAAATTTTGTTTGCAAAATAAATAGGACATGTTGCAGAGACAGATTTGTTTTTCAGAGAATTCCATTTCTCTGGAACATACTCCTGATCCATGTAAAGCAGAGTTTCTTGCTAACGCTCTTTAAGTATAGCTTGGACTAATGGATGGATAATCTGAAATTTCCCCCTGGTCTGGCACTTATATCACTAATGGACAAAGGCAGTCAGTAAATCATTCCCTATTTAAATCAAATTTGTGAGTCATATTTGGGTTGCATGACTAGGCTTCTAATGGTCTAGTAGTTGTCAGCCTAGTATAGGCCTAAGAACGTATGAAAAGAATTATGGGGCCCAACAGAATGGCCTGCATTCACAATGTCTACTACTGGCTTACTGTTAATTTGATGTAGGGTTTAAGTTTTAAACTGTAAACTTGCAACATGTGACTGTATTTATCGTATATATTGTTGGATACTACACTGTTTTATCTTTCCCATTTTTAGAAAGATGCTCAGGAATGTAATCATTTGTTTTGCATCATTTTTTTTTTGGTTTCTTTCTTGCAATATGTCTTTGTATTAGGATATAGATAATGTGTTGAGTTCTTAAGGTATTTAGGCACTTTTGTGATAACATTTATCATTTCTTTCTTCCAATTTGAAGATACACATGCCGATTCACACACATTAAAGTCTGCGCATACATGGATGCACATGAGTTTGAGTCTGTACACACATCCCATAATACACTGGCTACACTGTCACCCTGTCTAGAACTGATCAGTACCACTGCTGTGATAGGCTCTCCATTTGAGATTACATCCCTGGCTGGATACTACATTACAACTCTAGTTCTTGCTTTGTACTTTACTGTACCAAAATCTAATTTGTGTGTTTTAAGCATTTCTTTTCTCACTTTATTGGGAACTTTTGTTTTACAATTGTATTAAACTGGGAATAGTCAGCCTAGCTTTTTGCACCCTTCCAATAATTCCTGTGTTTGTTTTTCATATTTGGGAACTTCTATTTTGTTAGCTAGTCATGAACACAATTTGCATTTTTTTCTTAAAATAAAAAAATAGTTTCTTTCCTTACTCATCATTATTGGTCAGCTATCACTGGGTCAAAAGTTTGGAAAAAAAAGACTCCAATGCATCTCAGAGGATATAGCACATTTTTGTCTCACACCTACCCCAGGCTTATTTCAGCTATGTCCTCCACAATTATTATACTGCAGTTTTGGCCAGTTAGGGCATAATGAAAAGATGGAGTAAAAAGCTGGAGAGCAACACAAAGTAGGAAAAAAAGATAAAAATGTAATTTAATCTTGTCTGCATGGCATGCAGAACACAAGACAAGAGCAAGTGGTGGGCATGGACTGCTTTTCCTAGAGCTCTATTTCAGCTAAGGACAGCCATCCCCTCAAGTCAGATGGTGTTTTCTCTTTTTCATCTCTTCCTAGACAGATTAGATCTACTGTGTAATGTTGTGAATTTATACATTCAGAAGGCAAAGAAACCTGTTGACATTTCAGCAGTTTTGCTACTATCAATAGTAGGACTAAAATAGGTTTAGCAGTTCCAGTTTCAATCAACAGATTTTCATTGACCATGGATGACAGTTGTACAATTGCTGATGTGATTTTTCTTTTGGTTTTGTTATTTACTGGTAAGTCTACTGGATACATCTGTCTTTTTCTGGTGCAAGTTAAAGGCGCTGTCATATTACATGACTTGTTCAGAGTCATACAAAAAGGAAGGAATCAAACTCTGTATCCCGGACACAAGAATCATTTCATTCAAAGCTCATAACTTTAGTTATGTGCACCATTCTGTATTATTTGGATGGTTGTTATCATAACAAGTCCAAACATTCTTTTTTAAACTTAATTTCTACTATAACTTGCAGAAAGTATCCAAGTTCCTGCTTTCATGGAGTTACTGGAGTTGTTGATGGATAAACCTTCCTGCTCAATCTCACTGTGTTTTTTCAATCTAAAAGAAATGCAAGATAAAGAGTCAAATTCTTTACAAAAAGTGTTTTCAGCCTGTCCAATCATTATAGATTTGCTACATTCTGTTTTCACATAAAGCTATGCATTTTCAATACAGTATATTTTTATGGCATGGGGGGCTTCTCTGGCCATACCCACATGAATACCATAAACCACATCCCCACTTATTCTCAGAGGGAATACCCACAAAGTTATAAACCATATGAAATCATATCTTCAGCATCTTCCCAACTTGGACGTTTGAAAAAGTGCCAACTTACTTCACCCTCAATTCATGCTGGCATGTATAATGCTAATGCCTCATTGGGTGGAACAGACTAAAACTTATCTCCTACAATAAAGGAACAAGGCTTAATGTATTTTATATACTACTTATTGAATTAACTTTTGTACTTCCGTGGTGGTGTAGCGGTAGCATTGTTGCCTCACAGCAAGTAGTTCTCCTGTTCGATTCTTGGCCGGAGTGTGGGGAGTGCCTTCTGTGTGGAGTCTGCATGTCCTCCCCATGGTTGGGTGGCATTTGAAAGACATGTGTAAATGGGCGTGCCTTCCTTGAAGGTTGGAAGTCAAGCTGGCACCTCGGCGTTCATGAAAATCTACTGCCAATCATTAGCAGACCAGAGTTCCGCTGTGGCGACCCCTAACCGGGAAAAGCCGAAAGACAACAACAACTTATTGAATTAACTTTTAATATTCCGACAATAATCAAATGTTCCTTATCAACTACAATGAGCCCTGCAGATAAGTAAGTTCTTATTGATGGACAATTTGAGTAAACTCATGTTGAAAAATGTTGAAATATAGGAATATAGAAATTGAAAACGAATATTTAAACAAATGTATTAGTAGGGGAATATGTGTAAATTCCCCAATAATGTACAAGTGGGAACAGTTTTTCATAAAGAATTGCTTGAATTGTTTAACAATTGTGGGCTGGACATTTTGAAGCTTATTATAAAAGAGAATAATAGGAACCAAACTGTGTTACAGAAAGATATTGTTGAACTTGATAAATGTATTAAAGATGATTTGTTTTTCACTATTAATGAAGAAAAGGATAAATATTTTAAGCTTAGGGGAGATATTGATATCAAATGTATGGAAATTATTCAGAGGAAATTTTAAAAATTAGAACGTGACACCGAAGAATATTCAAAAGGTGTTAGTTACCCTAAGCCATGGGTTACAGGATTTATGAAGAATCTTTATGGAAATAAAAATAATAATTTTAGTGGTAATGATGAAATTTTCAGTGCCTATAACCAGTATCAGGAAGGGGTTCATTCTCACGATGAATTCCCGCCCCTCCATAGATCTGAAAGGTTGATGGGCAAACAAGGATATCAAGTAACAAATTTTCCATGGGGGGGGGGGATATTAAGTGATACCCCTCCTACCATTCATGATGAAAACAGTGAAATCCAGATTAACGGTGCCAAGCATACTTTTAAAGAATTCAGTATTTATAATTTTAGCAATATTTTATTAGACAAGGAACATTTTAACCTGCTATCAAAAGGTTTTAAATGTATTCCATATAAAAAAGGAGAACTTACTCAGTCCTTGTTAGACATTAAATAATTTTTAAGG
This sequence comes from Protopterus annectens, assembly GCF_019279795.1. Lineage (NCBI taxonomy): Eukaryota > Metazoa > Chordata > Ceratodontiformes > Protopteridae > Protopterus > Protopterus annectens. The sequence goes on from NC_056748.1 coordinate 506,710,609, forward strand.
AAAGTCAATTTAGAGTTAATATTACCCCTAATGTAGATGATAGTAGGCTGAGTTTGAGACGAAGAACCATATATAATAACCCCTTCATCCACAATTAAAAAATGTGGAAACAATTATGGAAAAGGAATTAAGAGGTATGTATAAGAAAGTTAGATTTAGGTCTAATTTGAGTATAAAAAAATGATTTACTCAAAATATTGAGAGCCAACCATAATATTAGAATTATGAAACCTGACAAAGTGGGAGGGGTAGTAATTATGGACAATACTAAGTATGAAGGAAAAATGAATAATATTTTAAGGAATGAAGAGGGCTATATTAATGTATCTATCAACAAACTTAATATTGCCTACAATAAAATTGACATTTTTTTGAAAGATATGTTGTATGAAGGACTGTATGATCAAAAAGTATTTGTTTTTTTAAAAGTGGACAAACCCAGAATACCCACAATTTTTGGAATTCCCAAAACCCATAAAAATGAGGATGATCCCCCCACTGAGACCCATTGTCTCGGCGGGGGGTTCTAAAATACTTCCCCCTTGCCAAATATGTAGATACCAAGCTGAAAGGTTTATGGACTAAGAAAGAATTTATTTTAAAAGATTCCTGGGACCTTCTTAAGGTTATTACGGATGAGATTTATTGTGATGATTTACTATTTATTACCATAGATATTATTGATTTATTTTCTAGTATTCTGCACACCAATGAAATGGAAATGTTTGAAGAAATGGTGTTCCAGGATTACACTTTACCACACAATGACAAAATTGTATGTGTTGCACTTATGGATATGGTTCTTAAAAAATTTTAATGGAGAATTTTAAGAAGTAGCAATGGGAGTGGCTTGTGCCCACACATATGCCAACCTTGTTTTGACTAATTGGGAAGAACAAAATATTCTTAATTCCAAATATAGGACTTGTTGGAAGCTGTATTGGAGGTTTTCGGATGATATGGTTATTTTTTGGACAGGGGGCAATGAAAAGTTGGAGGAATTCAAAATTTATTTGGATGAAACCACCGATTTTTTGAAATTCACTTTTAATGTTTCTAAGGAATGCCTTCAATTTTTGCATGTAGAAGTTTATAAGTCAAATGGAAGGTTTGAAACTAAAATATATAGAAAACCCACGTTTTGCAACTCCTTTTTACAGTATGAGAGTGCACATCCACATTTTTGTAAAAAAAAACATTGTGAAAGGTTAATTTGTAAGGGGAAGTCGTATGACCACCCTAGATTCTGATTTTTGGACTGAATGTAATTTATTAGAAAAAATGTTTATGGAGAGGGATTATCCCCAGGAATTTATTTATAAAATGAAAGAAGTTGTTATTGTGGGAAGTAAATCTAGATTTAAACCTATTTGTGGAAATAATTTGCAGGTTAATTTTGATATAGCATCAGTAGCTGAACTTGAAAAACCACCCGATTATAGACAAGCCTTGGTGTTGGAATATAATGCTTTTAACAACAATATTACTAAAAAAATAGTTCAAAAGGAATGGATTCGATTTACAGAGTTGACTGATTTGGACAAAATAAATGGACTTCCTTGTAAGATAGTATATAAGAATTCACAGACTTTCAAAAATGTATTAGAGTATAGGGCTTCTGGGAAACCCAATAGGTCAAGAAAAGGGACATACAAATGTGGGCACTGCGCACGATGTGTTAATATCATTAACACTGATGGAATTTATTTATAAAGTAGACATAGATGGATAGAAAGTGGAGATTATTTTAACTGTGAGACGAAGGGGATAGTCTATTCTGTGGTATGTTCAGAATGTAATTCTTTTTATGTTGGTAAATCAGAAAGGTTGTTAAAAAGAAGGATTTATGAACATAAATATGAGATTTCAACAAGAAAAGAATCTAATGCTCTGTATAAACATACTAACCTCTGCCCCGATGCTAAATTCTATTTTATGGTATTGGAACAAGTTAAGAAAGATGTAAGGGGTGGTTTATGGGAAGAGAGGTTAGAATATAGAGAACTATGGTGGCAAGTTACTCTGGATGCAGGTACCCCACCGGGGCTTAATGAGTATATTCCCATTGTGCCACTTATTTAAAAATGAGATCAGTGAAAATATAAAAACTGGTTTGCAATAAATATTTTGTCCAGCAGATGGCAGGCTATGTTTATCTTTAACTATATATTTTAAAATAGTTAAGTGTTAGTAATAATAACAAATTATTTAAATAATTATTGTATAAGGTTTTACAACATTAATTTAAGGAGTTTAGGTAAACTTACATTTTCATATTTTTAGATTGTTTAATCTTGAATAAAAAATCTTTTGTTAATTTATAATACAGTATTTATTATGTAATTGGGATGATTTTGATTGGTACAAGCTGGTTAAACCTGCCTTTATATTGATGTACTATAGATGGAGTACTTTTTAAGTCTGAAGAAGCATTCAGAGAAATGTGAAGGCGCTTACTGGCCATTGTTCTGTGCTCTTTGTGTGAATAAAAAGGTTTCCATCAGATCGGCTCTGTTTGTCGTGGTGTGCCTCTGGAGTTTTTTTCATTGTATTATGATATTGTGATAAAGTAACAAACAATGGACACGGTAATGTATTTTAGGTAATTGCTATCAAACATACTCATCATAACCACTCCCCTAGTGGTAAACATACATCCACACCTGTAATTGCAATTAAACTATCAAACTACATCATGGGATCAGCCATTTAAGTTAATAACTTAATACCAGGCAGGTGGTCTGAATATCTTCATAGAGCCTGCCCACACTCACAGATTCCATACAGCTCTACCACAAATTGACACATTTTGGTTGTACATACCTAGGATATCTTACTGGCACTGTAAATGTATGCATAGTACTTTTACATTTATTTTCAATTAAGATGCAGGCATTAGCTACAGACCTAATAATGAATTTGCCTGTTGCATTCTGCAGTGTATTGTTTTAGTCTGAAATTTTCAGTTTACCCACTTTTTACAGATTGCATATTTATAAACCAGTGTACCTTTCTGCAATATTGTACCAAATGTATACACAATTAAGAAAATGTTTATGAAGAAAAATCTGAGCAAACTTCTGACGGTCTAAACTGGCAAGTAGAATGATCTATATCACCACAGCATTTTCAATCACTTGATTATTGAGATACCAAAACCATGTGTTATTTCTCCTTAAGACCTTCACAGAAAATGAAATCACAGTTTCATAGAATTAAGAAATGCTATATCTGCAAGGAAATTATAATTCAATGAAAATTTGGGTTGCTACAAAATTAATAATTCTTGGTTAAATAACACTGGCTCTGCAAAATTTTAGACAAATATAATCTTTACGAGTTCCATTCCTTTTGGAAAAAAATTGTTGCAGTATGTGTGACATGAGCATTTATCATACAAACATTACTTTTAGTTCCTAAATAAATGACTGCTATTTTTAATAATTTAGACTACAAATGGGGATATGAATGAACTCCAAAATGAATCACTTTATCTGTCCTCTTGGCCTTGTAAATAAAATCTTAAAAAAAAACAGTGGACAGTTGGTCAGACATTAAAAGGTCAACATGTAATTTCTTGCTTATGAAGTGGCATTATAATATTTAAATTTTTTATACAGCACTAATTCCTAATAAAGTGTTAAAATGATATATTTGGAGCAATAAAGGAAACCTGCTGATGTACAGGTTCATTTTTACCACAACGTACCTGTATCATATGGTCCTCATTACTATCCCATTCTATAGCAATTTGAAGACTTTTCCAAAGTGTCCAACATTAAGATTTTAGGAAAGCCTGGCCAACTGCATGCTAGAACCCACTTTAAACTGCGCATGAGTATTTTATGCTGCAAATATTTTGAATAAGACTCAGAATACAACACGTGTGTGTGTGTGTGTGTGTGTGTGTGTGTGTGTGTGTGTGTGTGTGTGTGTGTGTGTGCGTGCGTGTGTCTTTGGGGGGGGGGTGGTAAACCACAGAGTTAACCCATCAAGATGTTATAAGATTACCTTTTGTAACCTTGAGGGTTGCATTCAAAAGACTGGTTTACCTAGTCACATTAAGATGTTTTGATAGCAGTTTGGTCAGTTATGTTTATGCAGTGTATGATAAGGAAAAACAAAGGAGCTAAATAACTGCACTGAGCTGTGTTTTCTGATCTGTACCTGTGGTGATAGTCTTTGGCAATGAATCTGTTAACGGGTCAATGCATGAGTCAAAGTAGCCACTTTAAAATGTAGTGCCTATGTAGTCAAAACAGGTTGACTGCATCTACCACATCAGTACATCAAGGTCCCACATTTCAGTGTAATATGAAGACAGATAGGTCCCACCTTTCAGTGAATGTATTAACATTAGGACATCAAGGTCTCACATTTCAGTGTAATATGAAGACAGATAGGTCCCACCTTTCAGTGAATGTATTAACATCAGGACATCAAGGTCCCACATTTCAGTGTAATATGAAGACAGATAGGTCCCACCTTTCATTGAATGTATTAACATCAGGACATCAAGGTCCCACATTTCAGTGTAATATGAAGATAGATAGGTCCCACCTTTCATTGAATGTATTAACATCAGGACATCAAGGTCCCACATTTCAGTGTAATATGAAGAGAGATAGGTCCCACCTTTCAGTGAATGTATTAACATCAGTACATCAAAGTCCCACATTTCAGTGTAATATGAAGACAGATAGGTCCCACCTTTCAGTGAATGTATTAACATCAGTACATCAAGGTCCCACATTTCAGTGTAATATGAAGACAGATAGGTCCCACCTTTCAGTGAACGTATTATCATCAGTACATCAAGGTCCCACATTTCAGTGTAATATGAAGACAGATAGGTCCCACCTTTCAGTGAATGTATTAACATCAGGACAACAAGCTCACACTTTTCAGTGTAATATGAAGACAGATAGGTCCCACCTTTCATTAAATGTATTAACATCAGTACATCAAGGTCCCACATTTCAGTGTAATATGAAGACAGATAGGTCCCACTTTTCAGTGAATGTATTATCATCAGGACATCAAGGTCCCACATTTCAGTGTAATATGAAGACAGATAGGTCGCACCTTTCAGTGAATGTATTAACATCAGGACATCAAGGTCCCACATTTCAGTGTAATATGAAGACAGATAGGTCTCACCTTTCATTGAATGTATGATCATAAGTACATCAAGGTCCCACATTTCAGTGTAATATGAAGACAGATAGGTCCCACCTTTCAGTGAATGTATTAACATCAGTACATCAAGGTCCCACATTTCAGTGTAATATGAAGACAGATAGGTCCCACCTTTCAGTGAATGTATTATCAGGACATCAGGGTCCCACATTTCAGTGTAATATGAAGACAGATAGGTCCCACCTTTCAGTGAATATATTAACATCAGTACATCAAGGTCCCACATTTCAGTGTAATATGAAGACAGATAGGTCCCACCTTTCAGTGAATGTATTAACATCAGGACATCAAGGTCCCACATTTCAGTGTAATATGAAGACAGATAGGTCCCACCTTTCATTGAATGTATTAACATCAGTACATCAAGGTCCCACATTTCAGTGTAATATGAAGACAGATAGGTCCCACCTTTCAGTGAATGTATTAACATCAGGACAACAAGCTCACACTTTTCAGTGTAATATGAAGACAGACAGGTCCCACCTTTCAGTGAATGCATTATCATCAGGACATCAAGGTCCCACATTTCAGTGTAATATGAAGACAGATAGGTCCCACCTTTCATTGAATGTATTAACGTCAGTACATCAAGGTCCCACATTTCAGTGTAATATGAAGACAGATAGGTCCCACCTTTCAGTGAATGTATTAACATCAGTACATCAAAGTCCCACATTTCAGTGTAATATGAAGACAGATAGGTCCCACCTTTCAGTGAATGTATTAACATCAGTACATCAAGGTCCCACATTTCAGTGTAATATGAAGACAGATAGGTCCCACCTTTCAGTGAATGTATTAACATCAGGACATCAAGGTCCCACATTTCAGTGTAATATGAAGACAGATAGGTCCCACCTTTCAGTGAATGTATTAACATCAGTACATCAAGGTCCCACATTTCAGTGTAATATGAAGACAGATAGGTCCCATCTAAAAGTGACTGTATTATCATCAGGACATCAAGCTCACACTTTTCATTGAAATGTCATCAGGCATACAGTGAGTTTCCTTTCTTTTTCTTCTCATTTATTTTGTCATTTCTTCATTTTCTTATCGAATTTAAACATTCGTCTTATTTTTATTAGGTAGACAATAAGTATTTACATTTCTGTTTTATCTCCCTTTATAATTCTTACCACTGGTGCTAACGTTTCTAAAGTTGTACCTTGTCTCATCAGTTTTTTTTTCTCTTTCTGTTTACACTAACTTTGAAATGTTAGCCTCTGCACCACCTGTCAGAAATAGGTTTCAGGCTCTTTATCTGTAACTAGTATATGATTAAATCTCATCAGTTCTATTCTTGAATTTTTAGGAGGTGCTATTTTAGTAAGGGAAGCTGTACCTTAGGAAAGGCTAATCTTTCAGATAGCAAACAGTGCTGCCACAGTGTTATGGCTGGATTCCATTGCAAGGCAATTACAGCACACTATCTCAGCTTCCTATTACATAACAAATGATTGTTGCAACCCTGACAAGGTTCCATTCATTATATTAGCTGTTATCCTCCTACAAAATCCATTGATTTCACTGACCTTTGCAGTAAGAAGAATGCAGTATCATGTGCAGCTAATGATACATTAGAAAAAAATTAAAAATGAAACAAGAATTAACTTTATTTCATGGAAAAACAGATTAGGAAAATGTAGTAAGAGAATATATTCTTGGATTTTTAAACAAATGGGAAATTATAGCCATTCTGCTTCAAGAAATCAACTTTGTTAAAATGGAGGTAGATTAGCTTCTGAAGTGGCTTGGATGGGGTGTCATATGTGATGATGTGAGGTATTGCCAGCTATGCCAAAAGTAGCGCAGTGGATGTATAACATAAGCCAGTACAGCTAGCTGAAATTTTGTAAGGAATTATATGTCATTTGCATATTATACTGATTTGTACAGATGCTTGTGTTGAAAAATGTATTTGTAAAGCTGCTTGTGTTAAAAATGTACTAACAATGTATCCTGCTGCACAGAAAAATAAATATACATGTATTATTATAACTGTTGAAATGTATATATTGTAAGAGAGGATAATGGAAAAGAAGAGGTTAATTTCAAGCCACCTGACTTTGAAAAATAGTAAAAAATTAAACTACTTAATTTATGCCATAAAGATTGTATCTTACAGTTCTGTATTTTCATGTAATTTTGGAATATATTATTAAATATATTTAAACTTTCATTGTGGCTGGTCTTTTAGAGAATATTTTAATCTGGGAGTACTTACATATATTTGGTGGCAGCTCTGACCAGCAGCAAAGCTTCCAGGAGTGGCCAAACTAACATTTGTGTTAATATTTATTTCACTGAGTATAACCGGCACCCTTGTAAGAGCCATAGAGTAGCTGGCTTTGTAGTGTCTGCTGGCAGTAACTACCTTATAGTCTGTACAGAAGTGGGCATAGCTAGTAAATCTGTCCCAGCTTTTCCCAGGTGTGTGTGTGTGTGTGTGTGTGTGTGTGTGTGTGTGTGTGTGTGTGTGTGTGTGCCCTCAAATCAAATCTCAAAATATGTGTGTGTCAGCTGCTTGGAGCAGGGACACAAAGCACTGGTTTCACAGATAGCTGATGGAGGTCTTGGCATGAACACTTAGCTGAGGACTCAACCTTACAGCTGTGCCAGTGGGGAGTCTTATTGGGGATCTGGAGAGAGATAGGGAAATCCAGATCCTGGACTGAGTGTGATCCCTGTGTGTTCTTAAGGGAAATTGTGCTTGATGCAAACAACTGCATCTGAAAATACTGGATGTATCCATTTTTGTTCAAGAGAACGTCCCTCTCCAGTGTCAGTGGTGAGGATTCAGGATTACTGACCCAGAGTGGGGATATCGCATCATTTCTCTGCCCTGTCCTTGAAAAGAGTTTGTATCTTAATCTGCAAATCCCTGATATAGTCCACTTATTCTAAGAGAGTTACAAAAGGAAATAAAAAGATAGGGATACACTGTATTTATGAACTTGTAACCATGATTATGGTGAATTATTTATTCATCTTAAAGTTCATTTGATATGAGTGCGACCCCCTCAAATGCACCTGTAACCAAGGATGACCTTTTAAGTAATATGTAGAAGAGCTCCTCACATTAATACAGAAAAAACACTACAGTTAAGTTTTATGAGCTTTCAGTCTTTGACTTAAATGAAACCATCTTCTAGCGAGAGTACTCAGTACACATATTTTAACCCAGACACCCCTCTAATCCTAGGCAAGCCAAGTGATTTTACTTATTTTTATTAACTTTGTTAATTAGGCTGATAGAATGATCCACAGACCCTTTATATACACAACATGAGCTATATAGGTAGTAACAATGTTTGCTTTATCAATAGTAAATAAAAGTTGCAATACAGAGAGTGAGACTTATTTATTTATTAGCATTTGATGATTGGGAATTCTAGCTGGGTTTTTAAGGACACCCCTTTTCATAGGCCTGGGGAGAAAAGCTCCAACATTACAAGTAAACAAGTATTCAATATATTCATATTTATAGTTACAGATTCAATAAACTAGGGTGTAATAATGCAGATCAGAGTACATTTATCACAGGGAGGATAAACAGAAATGCAAGTAAAGAAAAATAGAGAAGGAGGATGATTAATTGCAACTTTACAGTAAAACATGAATAGAAATGAAGATTTTTTTTTTTAATTTTGCAAAGAATAAAGCAGTCTTAAGCAGTAATGTTGAAAGTCTGAGCAATGAGAGCAAATCATATAATCACATTTACATAATAGCAGGTACTGAATGTTGCTTTCCGGTATTATATAATTTACTGGCAGGGAGTCTCTCTATATATGAAAGATATGATGATTAGTTGTCTTCTGTCACCTAAACTACATCCTGAATTTGACCCACTACAGCAGAATAGCACACTGCATTCAGTGTTGAACTTTCCTCTTGGAACTTCACTTGACAGACAGGTTCACTAATGTTGAAGGACAAGGTACGTTACAAATATTTAAAGCAGTTCTTATGACTGACTTGGTTTTATAAAGGAGTAAGCAAGATCTGAAAGTCAATATGTACATGAGAAGGTGTTCAAGAGAAAAGGAAAGTACATCATAAAAGGAATCTTATTAGGTTTGACTTAAATAATTCTCCAAGTTTCCAAATGTCCCTTTAATAAAAATAGATGTGAAAGCAGAGGAAATGATTTATTTCTTTAGTTGCACTTTGCTGCCTGTGTTAGTCCCACAAGGCCAACGACTCCTTTTCAATGGAGACCTGAGATTGTTTTCGTATTGACTAGGGGAAATTTGGCCAATGCACCAGGAAACTTCCCCCTATTCTTTTTGTTAAATCCTACGAGATCTTTGTCATCCACATGAGCTACAATTGACTCAGATGGGGTCTTGGTTTAACATATTAAATAGCATTAAATTAAGTATGCTAGAAAAATAAAGAAAGGCAACTGAAGAGGGCAAAATCATATTATTAAACAAAATGGATAACATTCTTTTAAATGCCTGGTACAAAAGCTTAGAAAAGGAAATGTGATGCTATAAATCATCTTCATAAAAATCAGTGCAGGTCTATGCAATGGAAAGGTCTGTGCATGGATTATTAAGCTCTTTCTGTTCATAACTATGGCATGAGCACTTGTGCAATTCTTTGTTCAGACTTTCTCAAGACAGCTGTAGAAACACCAAATGAGTCACTGAGTGACATTACTTAGAGTGAAGTAGTCCATGCTGTAGAACATTTAAAAGTTCACTATTCAGGCCCTTTTAGTGTTTTATTAAATATCTCCAGAGTGCATTTGTACAAACTGGCACCAGTGCATTTCTTTGTACATAACTCTGTGTAAAAGGACTTTTCCTTAAACTCTGTCACAGTCACATTATCTTTATGCCTAAACTACATGCGATCTTCTTGTTACTCCCGATTTGTCTTTGGCTCATGTCTGCTCCCATCTGACAAGAGGATACTGGTGAATGTTTTAGTGGCTCAACAGCTCAATTGCAGTATATAAAAACTTTGTTCCTTGCTCATCAAGCACATTTTAGTAAAGAAAGGAAAACTGAAGACAAAGTGAAATCATTCATAATCCTGCTATAATGGGACATCAGGCAAGAACTCCTCCCATCCCCATCTTGACTCATGGTTACCTTTGCCTACTGACTATAGCTTTGATAAATGCATGGGAAATAAAGTACATCAAATCAAGAAAGGTTGATATTTAAAATATCTCATGCCAATTCTACAGCTGAAATATCAGTCTGTGATTGCATATCTACCATATTAACATTGCAAAAACCCACACAAGGTTGCCATTTCTACCCACTTAATTTTGTAGTTAAAAATCCAATGGCAATAGCTATCCAACTTGATCTGAACACCCAAAAAGTAAAAACTGAAACAACTGTAACCAAGAGTAAATCTCTTCACTGTGACTGTATGGTTATTCTGTGGTAAACAGTGATAACTAATGCTGTCATTTGAAAAAAACTCAAAACTTCATAGTTGTAGCTATTCTGCATACGAACACTAACAAATCAGTAATCTTTCCACTAAAGCGATATTTTACATTTATTAGACGTCACCCTGGGTTACTAACATGACAGTTGCTGTCAAGAAGCATCTTTATTACCAGTTTTAGTATAACTGACTCCCTTACATAAATAACGAACCACAAAACCTGGGAATGAACTTTAACCAAACTAAAATATACAAAAACACATTTGTGTCTGAAGCAACTCCAGCCCAACTTTACATAGCTGACATAATTTAAGAATTTCATGAAGTACTTCAGAAGTTATGGTCAATTAGGAAAGATATTCATACTATAGTTACTAAAATGCATTATTAATTATAAATATTATACAACTGATGGAAGTAATGTAATCAATGATGTAGACAACAACATAAGATAAGGAAGCCAACATAATCTAAGTAAAAAGTTAACAACAAAACATTATAATTTAAGCATTAATTCTGTTTATAAGAGGACTGATGGCTCTTCATTATGCATGTAGAATTAAAGGTGAGGGGGTTGATAAAGGAAACAAATCACCTTAAATGTACCTTTAAAACACAGTTTGGTTGACTGAGGAGTATATCATCAGGCAAAGTACTACATTTTAAACATCACAAAATCAGTGTAATGATCTTGTTTTGAAAATAATTTATGTTAGAACAGGTATGCTAAAAATGTATCGTTTTATCGTCAGACATACACAAATTAGTAGGTTCAGACTTTAAACCATTATTAAAATCAAGGACCTTTTGCTCCAAAAAGAAGGAAAAAATGCCCTCATCAAAATGCATGACAGTCTTGGGGATTCATATGATAATCTTCCTCAATTTTTTTATCCTACATGTCAGTGGCAGATTTAGGCATGGGCGCAGGGGAACGCGCCACCCCCTTTTTAAAGCTATTAAGACTCCCTGATCATTAAAAAACACATTGCACTGTTATAGTTTGTTGAAATCAGAAAATGTACATTCTTCCGTTTCAACTTACCAACATTTTTTTCTTTTAAAAAAAGCATCAGAGATGCGATTGGATGTTGCAGTCACGTGATCTATACAACGATCCTGAACTGCTTCCCCAAACACATGTCCGGTGTAATTGAGTGAAGCCGTGGGTGATAGGTCATAGAGATCAGTTAAAAAGAGTTCTATTTATCATAGACGCCAGTTAAAATATATATATTATACCATGACCCCCCATTAATATTCCAAAACGTGCATGCTGATTGGCCAGCGTGCACGTTGTAAATCGACTTATACTAATGGAAAAAAGTCCGGTCGCCCAGACTTTTTCCATTAGTATAAGTCTCTTTTAAAAACATTGTCTCGCTATGTTAAAAGAGTTTAACATAGCGACACAGCTTTAAAAAAAGCAACGGAGATCTCTGTTGCTTTTTTTAAAGCTGTCTCGCTATGTTAAACTGCTTTAACATAGAGACACAGTGTGTAAAAAGCAACGGAGATCTTACTTTCTCCGTTGCTTTTTTTTAAACCTGTCTCACTATGTTAAATGGGGGAGGAACAAAAGACGAACCACAGCTACTGAAGAGTTTTCAGTTAAAAACTATGCAAAGTACTGGTGGGCAAAACTTAAACTCACCACGACTGTTATCAGTAAAAGAAGAAAGACTTTATTTTAACAAAGGTAAGCGCTTTCGCGTATCTCCTGATACGCTTCTTCAGACCATGTATACAGTGAATGAACTTTCAGAGAATATATAGTGAAGATACATTCAAATTATTCAATTAATTTAACAATAAAACAATCAACCCTTAAAAGGGAAACGCTTCAAGCAACATGACTATGCATGCTAAAATCTTCATCTGAGCAACACAATAGGTAGTGCAGAACTTTTTCTATTTATAAAAAATTTTATAATTTAAAATTTAAATAAAAGCATTAATAAAAAGTATTAATAAAAAGTATGTAAGAAATCTCACTGCTTCAAATTAAGGCATATGAAAACTCATATAAAATATGCCTGTGAAATCTTAATGCACGTTAATATACAAACTAAACAGTGCAAAATTCTACAGAATTCATAGGTTAAAGACCCTGGATAAAAAACTTAAATATTTATGCATAATATTCAAACTATTCTATGAAAAATCTTCTTATTTAATTTTAAACTATATTACTATTTATAGAAACAAAGTAATATATATGTATAGAATTTATAAAACATTATCTAATTATAGGGCTTTGTCTGCAAGAAAAATGTAATACTATAAATCCATGCTAAAATCAGTTTAAAATCAGGTTCCATGTTATAAATATATGTAAATATATATAACAATTAGATGAATAATTAAATAAATAGAAATATATGTATAGATAAATAAGTAAATATGGATAAATAAATATACAACTATTCATCTGCGTGTATTCAAAAAAGATCTTAATGAGACATAAGCATTGAGTCCAGGGGGATAGTGACCTTTTAACCTAAGGATCCATTTCAGTTCCTTCAACTCTAATAAATTTATATAATCACCATCTCTAATGTTCAGTTCTACTATTTGTAATACTCTAAACACAAAGGTATGACCAGGGAAAAGTTGGATATGCTTTGCTAGAGCATTAAGCTCATTTTTATTTTTGATGTCATATTGATGGTTATAAATGCGATTTTTCAACTTCCTCTTTGTCAGGCCTACGTAGAACACTGAACATTGTTCACAGGTGGCCAAATATATTATGCCTGTGGTATCACAGGTAGCCTGGAATCTAGGTACAAATGTATAGGAAAGATCTGGATGTATGAATTCTTGTTTTTTAGTTAGGTACTTACAATAATTGCAATGGTTACAAGGAAACGTACCAAAATTATTCCTTAAATGTACTATATCAAGTCTTCCATTATTTGCCTTATCACATAAAAGTCTTTTTAAATTTTTGTTGTTTCTATAGATAAAGTGAGGGTTCTTACCTACTAAATTCAGAGTACGGTCATCTATTAATAAAACTTTCCAGTTATTGGCAATAATTTTCTTAATATTTACACTATCATTGGTGTAAGTAGTCACAAAACTCACCCTCAGATCTGTGCTTTTTTTATTTTCATTTGCATTAGGAGGAAAAAATGAGTGTTTGTATCTAGTTGCAGTTCTAGGTGTTTCTGCTCTATCTAAAACTTGCCTTCTGATATTCTTAACTAACTCTTGATCATAGCCTCTATCTAAAAATATTTTTTCCATTTTGTCAGCCTCTATTAATAGATCCATGTTGTCTTTACAAATCTTAGAGAGTCTAATAAACTGACTTTTAACTATCCCACTGAAAACATGACGTGGGTGCATGCTATCATAACGTAAAATTGTGTTTCTCCAACATAATTTTCTATACAATGTTGAAGTCAGTGTACCATCTCTAATATCTAGAGAGACATCTAAAAAACATACCGAGTCAAAAGAAGTTACTGCTGTAAATTTGAGAAAATTTGTCGTGCTTTCAAGATAATTTTTAAATAGATAAAATTCTTCTGTGGAACCATCCCAAACAATTAAAATGTCATCTAAAAACGTTTATAGACTAAAACTTTGCTAAAATAAATACTTGTAAAACATATTCCCTTTCCCAGTGATATAAGACTAGGTTTAAATGCGTATTCGCACATGGGGTGCCCATGGCTACCCGGATACTTGTAAGTATAGGTTGCCTTCAAATGAGAATACATTATTATTTAAAACTAAATCTAATAGATGACATATTAAAATTTCCTGATTCCTGTCCACAGAAGGAAAGACTTGGAGTACTTCTCTTATTGCTTGTATCCCTTGATCATTAGGGATAGAAGTAAAAAGACTTTGAATGTCCATGGACACTAATAAATGTTTACCTTTTATAAGAGGTGTCTCTAATGTATCTAAAGCTGATAATAGCTGATAATTGTCTTTAAGGATACTCGGGACCTCATTAACTAAAGGTCTAAGTGTGTCTTCTAAATATATAGAGATATTTTCTGTGACCCACTTTTCACTAGACACAATTGGACGCAAAGGAGGGGGAAAGGTACCTTTATGAAGTTTTGGTAAACCCTTGATGATTGGAACAACTGGGCTATCATTAAGTAAAAACTCATAAAGACTAGATGATAACTGACAACACATAAGTAGATCATATAAGTCGTCTTTGATAGCATTAATGATTCCTGAGAACTTTCTTTGATCTATCCTTAAATAAGTCGCATCATCATTTAACATGTCTAACATCAGGGTTTGATAATTCTCAGAATCAAACAGAGCAATACCACCGCCCTTGTCTACTGGTCTCAATACAATAGAAGAATCATTAATCAGCTTATTTAAAGACAGTCTAATATCTCTAGACATGTTGAAATACAAGCATTTTCTTTCACCGCTAAAGAAATATTGATATAAGTCTTGTTCGCACATTTTTATAAAAGATTCAACATGTGCTGGCAATGGAGGTGTATAAGAACTTTTCTTTTTGTGGAAATGCAAACCAGATACATTTTCAGTCTTATGTCTTGAAGCGTCTGTATAAAAATATAGCTTTAAAGCAACTGCTCGCCCAAACAGGCGTAAATCAATAAATATGTCTGATAAAACACTGCCCTGTGAAGGGACGAATGATAGTCCTTTGTTTAACAAGTCTTGATCATTTTTAGAAAGTACATACCTTGACATGTTAAAGAACAATGGTTCTAATGTTTTTGTCTCCTTCTCTGATACGACGCGTTTTCTCCCGAAAACTTTCATTTCCTGGTCTCCCAACTGCCAAGACGTCCGCGCGTTGAAGCTTGCTTCCTTATCGGAAAGGGTAAAAAACGAGAACTATCCTGGACATTCTGTTTGGGTATGGCACCTAAGTTTTTTTGAAATTCAATAGCTCTGTCCGCTTCTTGATTCGGAAGTGGAGTTGAAGTCGCTGTTGCAGAGACTACCCTTGTTGGTATCTCTGGCGGCGTGGTGAACGCTTCTTCTGTGACATCATCCTGTATCAATGGCATAGGGGCTGAGCTCAAAGGACCAATAGAAACAGGGGCTGTGAGTGTTGAATCAAGAGGCGCCAAATTATGAATTTGGTTGGTAGCTGGTGAGTTAGAGTCAGTGCTCCTGGGCCATACGAAGACTCGCCCAGTAGAAAAATCTCTGAAGTCTCGCTGCATTTTCTTCAGCTTAATTTGTTGTAGTCTAGAGGCATAAGAACTTACTTGACTATAAATGTTATCAAGTTTCTTACAACAAAAATCTTCGCTGAATTTCTCCCTCAGTTCTTTGTTAAGTATATTGACTTGAGATAACAGTTCATTTTCAAGAGGGGTAAAATAATCAATTAGTAATTGCATGTATTTGAAGCTGGTTTCAAGGTTAATCTCCTGCCATTTCTTCGGGAGAATGGGGTGAGAATCACCATATGAAGGCATGCATAATATACGCATGCCTCGTGGAACTAACTTAAAATGCAAACACGCTTCCATATGTTTGCGTTGCCACATAAATCGCTGAAGTTTGTATAAGTCATTTTCAAGCATTTTCGTTTTTGTATTAAAAACTTCTAAGTTATCTATAGTGGCATTAGCAGTATCAAAAGTGGAAACATTTAAGTCCAGAGCCAATAAAGGATTAGTTTTACAAACTGTAATAGCAGTCCACTGTTGTTCATTCAGCAGGTTCCTCGGTTCTGGGTTGTAATCCAGTTCCACATTCAGGTTTGCCATGTCGTGTGCAGATGCAGTTCCAATAAAGTTGAGGAGAAGGAACAAAAGACGAACCACAGCTACTGAAGAGTTTTCAGTTAAAAAATATGCAAAGTACTGCTAGGCAAAACTTAAACTCACCACGACTGTTATCAGTAAAAGAAGAAAGACTTTATTTTAACAAAGGTAAGCGCTTTCGCGTATCTCCTGATACGCTTCTTCAGACCATGTATACAGTGAATGAACTTTCAGAGAATATATAGTGAAGATACATTCAAATTATTCAATTAATTTAACAATAAAACAATCAACCCTTAAAAGGGAAACGCTTCAAGCAACATGACTATGCATGCTAAAAGCTTCATCTGAGCAACACAATAGGTAGTGCAGAACTTTTTCTATTTATAAAAAATTTTATAATTTAAAATTTAAATAAAAGCATTAATAAAAAGTATTAATAAAAAGTATGTAAGAAATCTCACTGCTTCAAATTAAGGCATATGAAAACTCATATAAAATATGCCTGTGCAATCTTAATGCACGTTAATATACAAACTAAACAGCGCAAAATTCTACAGAATTCATAGGTTAAAGACCTATTCATAGAATAGTTTGAATATTATGCATAAATATTTAAGTTTTTATCCAGGGTCTTTAACCTATGAATTCTGTAGGCTCAGGTAGAAATCCTCCAGATGTATATCTTTGTCCATGGGAGGAAACCAGAGCACCCAGAAGAAACCCACATTAATGCAGGGAGGACATGCAGACTCTGTACAAAAGGCTTTCCATCCGAGAATCGAACTGGAGAACCTCTTGCTGTGAGGCGACGATGCTACTGCTGCACCACTGCCCTGTCCATAATAATTACAGGATATTTGAACTGTAACCTAAGGGTAAATAAAAAAAAAAAGAGGAGAGGATACAAAAAAGATGATGAAAGTAATAAAGTGTGGAAAATTAGTTATATGGAGTAAAGAAACATGGACTTACAGGAGAGGTACTTTAAAATCTGAAATAGAATTTTTGGTATGAGAAGGAATAGGTATAATGGAAGAAGAAACTATTGCAACAGGTTTTTCAGATCATCTGGCAATATGTTTGGAAAATGTATCCGAATAAAGAGTATATAAAGATAGGAAAAGGTATAAAAAGAATAAATGAAAAGAAATGGAAAGAAAGGTATTAAGCAATTATGGAAGTATCACATTAATATGAAAGCATTTTATGTGTATTGGTTAGAATGGTGGATTGCATTTAAAAGGAAATATAAAGATGGTTATAGATTTTGGATAAATAAAGAAAAGAAAAGCAGGAATATTCTAAAATATATGAAGATGTAATGAATAAGTTAGAAAATAATAATAGAGACTATTATGAAAAGGAAAAAGAAATTGATAAGAAAAATTATGAAAAAATACAGAACTATTTGTATAAACAAACCAGAAAGAAAAGAGGAAGTTTCACTTTATTTAGCCAGATAGTGAATGCGGACAGTACCATAATGTGAGAGAGAAAAGATAAAGAAGGTAATAAAAAGAAAAGCTAGCAACTAATTATGGAAATTGTAAGTTAGGTGGAAGAAATGTTTAGTGAAAAAAGAGACATAAGAAATTGGAAACAAAACATTTTCTGAATAAATAATAACTTGGAAAAGAGATCACACTATATGAATTATAAAAATCATTTAAACAGTTACTGAATCAGTATCAGGATTGATAGTATTGGGTTTGAAATGTATAAAAATGTAGAAAGATGGCAGACAAACTATTTAATGTGTATTCAATAAATGGTTAAATGAAAGATTAAAATATAAGGAAGTGTGTAGTGAAGTATTAAATTTTATATGGAAAAGTGGAGGAAAAGAAGATATAAAAATGTAGACCCGTAGTTTAAGTAATGACTCCTTAAAACACAAACAGTACAAATGCCAAAGAGATTTTCAAAGTGGTTTTTACTGCTGCTTCTTTTTAGAGTGGTTACATTGCAGTCTTTTGTGAATCCTGAATTGTACTACTTCGACTCATCTAACATCCCCCTTCACACCTAACTTCACTAGCTGTCAAAGTGTTAAGGGTAATTTGATCTGTTACCTGCTGTGATTGACAGCTCACAGCAAGAGACTTGACTCGTGTACTGTTTCCTTGTTTTAGCCTTTACTTTCTGTATGGGTAGGGGAAGGACCAGTGAGCTGTGACATCACAGAATGGGTGGGTTTTTAGGACGGTCATGGTGATGTCTGTTTGGGGAGGGAGTTGGCCAGAAAACTACATGTATTCATTGGCCTTGATGACATCTATTAAAATATTCATATATTATGTCAAAAGACAATTTTGCAGTAGAACAGTTTGACTGCCCGGAAGATGTAAGCATTTCTTATATCTATCTATCTGAAGCTGTAAGCATTTCTTATAGCTATCCATCTATGGAAAATACATGTATGAAAGATCAATACAGAGATATAGACACAGTACCCTTTTTCTACATTCCATGCAGATGAGGTTATTACAGGTGTATATGAGTGTGTGTGTGAGTGTGTGAGTGTGTGAGTGTGTGAGTGTGTGAGTGTGTGTGTGTGTGTGTGTGTGTGTGTGTGTGTGTGTGTGTGTGTGTGTGTGTGTGTGTGTGTGTGTGTGTGTGTGTGTGTGCATGCATGTGCGTGTAAGGAAGATGCCTAAAGGAAGCAGCAGCATGAAGAAGGAAAGAAAAGTTAGAGTTTGGAGGTGGAAAATAAGAAGTTGTAGAAACATTTGTTCGATATGGAGTATCAGAATGCAGATACAGATTCCTGTGTTGTGGGTGATACAAATGAGAAGAGTTTAGCTGTCTCAGTGGTGAATGAATTAAAAGAATCTGTTGGACTGGTGAAGATAACGGAATCAGGAGAGATTGCAGATGATGTTCTGTGCACAATAATCAAGCAGGATCACTCAGTAGACAATTCTGCTGTTTCATGGAATGAGAAGTCAACCCCCCTGTCCCACTTTCTGAATCTCACTCCAGTAGTCAACTAACCAGACTGCACCCCCCCTTCTGCAGATTCCTGGATCCACCACTGCATGTTTTATGTTTCTCACTTTTATTTGTCTGTATGACCCAAGAAACTCAAGATATACCAACAGTTTATATTGTTAAAAAAGGCTAGGGATTAATTTGGTGATTATGACGAAATGTATGAATGGAGAAGTCTCTAGCATTCAAAGGTATAGAGACATTTGCATTAAAAGACCATTATTGTACATTAAGGCAGGAGAGATGATACAGTTGCACAACAGTTACCTGTACCCTACATCAAGGTGATCTATAGTCAACACTAGAATAGACCATAGATGTATTATGAATCCAAAAACAGCATAATTCAAACTTAGAAAGTCTTGCTAGAAATGTCACATGACCTTATTTGAAAATATATAGCATGATGAAAAGTTTATTCTGCAGAATTGCTTCTAATTTAATGCCACAGGATAAAGAAGTGAGATGTTTGTTTAGAAAGTCATTTGGAAATGAGAAACTTGTTCTTTTCATAGTTCTAAGTAATTAATGCAAAGTTTGAATCTGATAATATTTGTGTACTGAGCTATAGTTGATTGTTTTCCTTATAAAATACATACAGTTTTCAATGTCATCAGTGGATGATCAAGTAATGAAACCTACTGATTTAGCCCCCCCCCCCCAAAAGCTATCAGAATACTTTAATTGACTGGATTGCAAATCGATAGTCTTACAGAACAATTGATTACTAATTCTCTACCCTGAACTCAGAAAAATACCAGATACTCGCATTAATAGGTTTACAGTACTGAAAGTAGGGTGTCAAGTTATACATGGTATGTTAAAGATGACATGTTTCCCTAGTAAGTTGGAACAGAACAAAGCCAAATCACCCATTTAATATCTGGCAAGGAGTAGATGGTACATACCCACGAGTGCATGCACACACACACTCACACACACTGCTGAATCAAAGCAAAATTGTTCATCTACACATTTCCAGGAACCAACTTTATCCATTACTGGGTCATGGGGATGTCAGAGTACCTAGTGGGTAAAATGCATTGGCACCCACTCTGGACAGAACATCAGGCTATCACAACACACACATTCTCCCTCACCTCACACTGCAGAGAGACTTATGACCAATTTGGAGAATGACAAATAACTTACTGCACTGTCTTTATAAGGTGGATGTGAACTGGATTACCTGGAGAAAACTCACACTATCACAATGGTAACATGCAGGAGCACTGGCAAAGAATCAAATGGAGAACATTTGGTTGTAAGATCATAATGCTACTCCCTACACGAGCATGTATATGGGCCAACACTATTATTAAAATATACTATCAAAAACCAACATGGTTTTAAACAAGGCAGTGGTAGACCACTGACCATTTCAAGGCAACTTTACTAAGGGAAATGCACTGAAATTGTGTACTATAATTATTCTAAACCTTTTGATATTGTACATCTTCTGTTTACTGTCCATGCACAGGGATACAGCTTTAGCTCCATCTCATTGGTATTTTTTTTTCTAACTATATGCCTAATTGTAGTGAAACTAGTTTTTTGCAAACTTAGATATTCCCACATGGGTTTAGGCATTAAAAGTAAATCTCTGAACTTACTTAGATTTTTTCCCTACCTGTCAAAGCTGGTACACCACTGGCATAATCTGAAACTGCCCTATCATTTTGAAAGGTACAGAGAGATTGAAGGAGTGATACCTACCTGGTAACCGTCAATATACCAGATGGAATGGAGGCCATGGCAAATGCAGAAAAATAAAAATGTAAGTATGAATTCAAATATCAACTATGCAAGCTATGCTAATTACTGTTCCCCTGTGTTCATCTCAGGCTTCCAGGTGCAATTCCTTGATGCAATAAGGAAAGAACATCAGTGAAAGATTTATAAACAATGTACTTGACTTGCATGCTATGTTAAAACTGCTTTAGTAAGCTTCTTGCTGAAACTGTATTATTCTTAGTCATCTTAGGTTCACAAGTTCATAGGTTGGTACTAGGCTATCGGCCCCAAGGCCTATGCAAGCCTAGCCATAACAATCCCCTGGAAATTTCTTCCCACAATATTTACTTCTCTGGCCCCTGTCTAGCAGGGTGACTAACATGATCCCCGGGGTGAATTTCCTATCTCCCATCCAATCATCAAGGTTTCTTTTGAAGAGGGCCAATGAGGCACGCTGCTTGACATGTATGGGCAGTCTATTCCAGAGTATGGGGTGTCTCTGGGTCAGGAACCTATCCCTCCAGCATGTTTTGTTCATTTTGATAAGGTTTAGATCCCTGGAGCGTGTGGCTCTGAGGGATTGGGATTTCTTTAAGTGGAGCATGTCCAACAGCTCAGGGTTTGACATGGCCTTGTATGTTAAGCAGAGATCGCCTATGAGTAGACGATATGTCACAGAGTATAGCTGGAGTTTTTGTAGACGGTCAGCATATGGCATCTGCTTTAGGCCTGTGATTCGTTTAGTGAGGTATTTCTGTGGCCTTTCCAGCTGTTGCAGATGTCTGGTGAGGTACATACCAAATGGGGCATTAAACACACACAACTCACTAAAACTTGTGAACAAAAAGCTGATCCAAATACTTTTTAGAATTGAAATGAGGCTGAAGATTGCTGCTATGAAGTTATCCTTGTAACACCAAATCTAGGGGGGTAATCAGTACAATATACTACTGAGAGAGAGTTAGTGGGTTTTTCAAAGAAAAGACAGATATTCTTTTTGTTTCATAGATGGTGGAATTTTCTGTTCTATATCTCACACTATGGTGCTGTCCCAGATGTGGTGAACTCACAAAGTTATTTAGTGTATTATACCTAAAATTGACTTTGGTAAATAAAACGTGGAAAATTCAGCACAGACACTATAGTTTCATCAAGATGTTTTTCCTCCATGACAATTAGGAATAGTAATTGATAGAAACAGACTTATCATCTTATACCAGACATTGCACGTCTGTGGTGGTGGGGGATCAGTGAGTCGAAAACAACTCTGTATGCTACAGTAAACATGCCTTCTGCCATCATAGAGTACACTTGTATAAGGTCAAATGCAGACCCTTTTCTTTGGTGTCCATTCTGGGACATTTGCTTTCTTCACTGTTCACTACTCAAATGAGTGGCCGCATGGAGGATGCCATTCCCATTCTGTGTACTAATGACTCAGTTTCATCACTTTCACAGTTCACAAGCTATCACAAGAATGAAATACCTCTGCAATAAGTCTGTGAAACAAAAATGCTGAGCTCACTATATATTAGATTAGGAAGACTACATCAAAGTAATGCAATCTAAAACTTAGTATACATTCATTCAGTTTTTCAGTTTTGGTTCTGTTATTCCTTTTGATTTTTAATTGTGCTCCTTAGAGTATTAACAGGTACCTATAGTTCAGAAATGTATAACTACAGGATAGGGGGAGTAATCAGTTTTACTAAGTACCAACTGATTCCCATTTTCAGTGGTTGAGCCATCTTGGAATATATACAATTAAAAAGGTTATGGGAGACCTAACCCCCCCATACAGGGATGCTGGTGGGGTGCCCCTGAAAAAAAATGAAGTACATTTTTAAATTGTCCACTGAGTTAGTAGTTCATTTTCTATGTAATTATGTCTTTGCCAAAAAAGCTAACAATGCAGTTTACAGAAGTAGCAGTTTTATGTTTGTCTTTTTGCAACAGTGTGCAAACTAAATGAGACAGGTAGATATATGTAAATCTGAATTGTTTGTATAAAATCAGTTATACATTGAAACTTATATTCAGAAATGTGTACATTGACTAGACACAGCAATTGGTCTATCATCTGTGCCTTGGGCATTGTTTTAAACAAAATGGTGGCACATAGAAAGCACTCATGTAAAAACAGCAACTGAAACAGTGAAAAAAATATCACCAGGCAATAGAGCTGACCATAATCTCAAACTTTCTGTGAATTATAATATATAACAGACTAAGGACAGTACAGAAAGTAAACATGAGACTGTAATTAGCTATATTGTGTCTGGTGAAGTTTTTCTACAGTAACCTCACTCATCAAACACAAGCTACCATAAAAAGCTGAAGACAGAGCAGATACTCTACATCATATTCTTATTGAGTCAGCTCAGATAACAAGTAAACTGTACTGAAATACTTTTAGTTTTGACAGAAAGTACACTTACTAAATGCATTGTGCAGGTACATGTTCCATGCATGAGTACTATATTAAGAAACCATCCTCAGATGGAGAGGACAGTGATAGATTACTTAAATATGTTCACAGATGTATAGTCATTATTTATAAAGGTAAGCATTCTTTAATAATGACATTGTATAATAGCAATAATCCACTCTTTTGTATAGGTAATGCTGGGTTTACCCATGGTTGGCTTTGCACTTATGGTCAAACCGCACCACCTGTTAAGTAACTCCTGAATTACCCATATCAAGCTATGGAATACTGTTAAAATAAAGTCTGCCTTTTAAACTTCGTCTCTGCTGTAGAAGTGAGACTGCTGTGGGATATTTTATATGGATGTCAAATACTGTTTTCTTTTGTGGGCAGCTGATATTTACTAACATGGAATTTTTTAATATTTCCAGACTTCTTTTTTTAATGTAGTGGACTAAAGCAGTAATCACTCACTGAGACAGAGTAAATTGCATTGCTGTACCTAACATTTATCACCTCAGAATACATCTACTTTTGTTTTCAAATGTTTTGTCATACTTAGCATTTCCCCAGATAGCTGATGAATTCTGAGTGGAGAGCTGCCAATACTTTTCTGTAATCCATCTCTGGGCCTACACATCCATCTGCAAAAACTTTAAATGTGACTATATGATAGAGATATACACTGATGGAGTTTCACTCCTTTTTTCATAGTCTTTCAAGGCATGGTATTTCTTTTTAAACCAGGCTGCCATATTTCTATGCTCTTAGTTTCAGCTAAGGACATTTTCCTGAAATTATTAATTTATTTAGCATAAGCAAACACTGCTGCTGTGGTGCACTATGGGGAACTTCTGAACACCCAACCATTCAGCTTTCAGGTTTTCTATTCAGTCCTACTCAATATCCAGAAAATGAATCAGAGAGCCTTTGCAAAAGTATGTAGACTGCAGCAGATTGGTGTGTATATTTTGAAATAACTTGAACAGCTTGCATAAAATCAATTGTACTATGATATTTATATTTAAAATGTGTAGGCTCTCTGATTTGTTGTCCAGATTGTAAGTGGGATATAAAGGAAATGAAAACCCACAATTTTTAAATAGCTAAATAGATGTGATGACCACTGTAGTAACAGCTGCCAGTTGAATGAAAGGATCTAATGCTGCTATACTTGGGAGTCAGCTCACTCGCAACAGTCTTAATAGTAGCAGATAAGTTTCATTCAGGCATATATGAGAAGTGTTTATCTTTGCAAGACTGATTCATATTTGTATGCAGTAAGCTGAAACACTGTACTGTGGCTTGCTAGTGTGTGACTGTATGAAACAGAGCTGAAATATTACTATGGCCATTTTTTCTTTTAATATAATCAGACACCTGAGGTGTACAAAGTCAACAAAGTGACTATAATTGCTGGGTAAGTGGACTGTCTATGGTTGAAAAATGGATGGATCTGCTGTCATTTGTTCCAGTAAAAGTCATTATATGGGCTTGCAGGACTAGTGTGCATTTGAGTGAAGCAAGTTGGAATACTTTATGATGGATACTCTAAGAGAATATAGTTGAAATATAGTACTGTGGCCATAACTTCCCTGTTTTCAGACTTCGGGTTTTACGTGTCGACAAAACAGCATTCACTTTTTTGTCACTTTGCTCTTCTAATATAGACCCATTTGCTCCCAATATCTTGGTTCCTTTGCCAGTTTTCTCCAATAAATTCCAACCCCCTCTTGCCTATTATCTCTATTCCTAACCACAGTCATCTATGTCCACAAAATCTCTTTTCTCCATTCTCATGCTGGTTTGGTTATTAGAATACTCCCTGCTATTTTATGAATATAATACTCTATATGATTTTTGTTGTTCTCCTTAAGAGTCTGCATCCAAAATTCCAACCTCTCCTCATTTCTTGAGCTTCCTCCCTGTATCAGCATCATTCCCTTCCACTTTGAATTATAGTGTTCTGCTTGTGCTATGTACAAGAGCCTTAAATGTGTTGCTCTAATATACCCCCTCAAATTGACTAGTCCTAGTCTGCCTTGTTCTATTGGAAGAATCACAGCTTATCCCACTTGACCCTTTGCTGTCTCCCCTTCCCAGATAAAATCTTTCAACTCTTTTTTTTAATTGCTAATCATAGCTTCTCCTCTGGTTAATAAAAATATGCCTGACCTGTGTACAGGACTAAACACATTTTGATGGCATGTATCTTAGTATATGTGTCCATATAACAAAGCTTTCAATTTCTCAATTGTTGTATTATCTTCTGTTTAGTCTCTTCCCACATATTCTTAGCTGCCACAACAGAGTAATTTCTAATCCATACTCCTAAATACTTAATTTTATCATGTCCCCATAAATATCAATATCGGAGCAATTTATGTGTAGGTACATTGTTTCCCACTATTACCTTTGTTTTAGCTTCATTAATTTTGTACCCCAAGAAGATTTAAAACCATCTTAAAATGTTCCACAACTCTGTAATGTCCCTTTCTGGTTTTGTCATGTAAAAAATAATATCTGCAAATAGAGTCAGTTTTTCCTGACTACCATACCGATTATATCCTTGAATTTTTGAATCCATTATTTTCATTACCAGTGGTACTAAATATAATGCAAACAACAATGGTGAAAGTGGACAACCCTGCCTGGTTCATAATGCAAACAACGATGGTGAAAGTGGACAACCCTGCCTGGTTCATAATGCAAACGACGATGTTGAAAGTGGACAACCCTGCCTGGTTCATAATGCAAATGACGATGGTGAAAGTGGACGACCCTGCCTGGTTCATAATGCAAACGACGATGGTGAAAGTGGACAACCCTGCCTGGTTCATAATGCAAACGACGATGGTGAAAGTGGACGACCCTGCCTGGTTCATAATGCAAACGACGATGGTGAAAGTGGACAACCCTGCCTGTTCATAATGCAAACGACGATGGTCAAAGTGGACAACCCTGCCTGGTTCCTCTACTCAGGCAGAAATTATCAGAGACGACTCCACCCAACCTAATTTGTGCGTCAGATCCCTCATTTATTCTTCTAGTCAACTTTATAATTGCATCAGGGAAAGCAAATGCTTCCATTGCCCTGATCATGAAGTCCCAGTATACTCTGTCAAATGTTTTATCTGCATCAAGACCCACCAATAAAAGTGGTATTTTCTTGTGTTCTGCTTCCCTCTGGATCATCAATGTTCTTATAATATTGTCAAATGTTTGCTGCCCCACCACAAAACCACACTGATCCATATCTATCAATTTTGGTATCACCTTTGCCATTATTTTAGCCATTATAGACATAAACAGTTTATAATCATGGTTTAGTATTGAAATGGGCCTGTACGAAGCTGGAGCCGATGAATCTATACCCTATTTAGGTGCTACAATTACCACAATGTTTTTCCAGGATGCTGGTACTTCTCCTCCTCTTAAAATGTTGCTAAACAAAACATTCCAGATCTTTATCAGTTTTTCCCTCCTTTCATATTTATACAGGAATATCATCTATTCCTGGGGACTTTTATACATAAACACACAACGGCCAGCAAAGAGTGTCCCAAAAATGGTTTATTAGAAAAAACACATAGGATATAAAAATATATCCAGCTCCAAACCAGTTTCGGTTACCCCTTCTTCAGTGGAGCATAGAAAAAAGTGAAAAAGCCAACAAATGCACCTGATACTATTTATAGTATCAGTTAAACAAATCATCCAATGAAAATGCAATATAATGGTCTAATAAGACCTACACACCAAAATGCAGTATTGTGGTCTATTAAGACCTTAAAACCCCAAAAATAGGATATATGCATTCAAAGGAAAAAAATCATAAAAAAGAAATCATAATAGCATACCTAGTTTGAAAACTGCATGTTATATTAATAAAAATAAAATATAACATTAAATAATAAATTTGTATGCATATAAAAATGTATGCATATAAAAAATAATGAACATCTGTGAAAAGACAAATGTGTATGTATATGGTCTGCAAGGTCCAATACCTGTATAGATAAACTAAAGGTGGTCATTAATACCAGGGGGGAACAATGCACCCAAATGTACAATCCAATATTTTTCTTTTTGTGTCAAAATGTTTTCCCAACCTTGTTGGTGACTTCTATCACCAACAATCCGATCAATAACAGTAAACTTGAATTTGGCCATAGGATGTTTAACTGTGTGTTGGTAAAGAGCATTAGTAATTTTCTTGTTTCTGATGTTACTCCTATGTTCCCCAATTCTAATTTTTAGTGGCCGGGAGGTTTTTCCTACATAAAATGCCGAACATTGACAAGTTGCAAGATATATCACCCAACTCATTGAACAGTTCCCAAAAAATTTTAAGTCATAAACCTTGCTAGTATTAGCACTGCTAAAAGGTTTAGTTTTATTAATGTCAGTGCATGACATGCAATGTCCACAAGGAAAAGTACCAATCAATTCTTTGCCCGTAATCGTTAATTGTTTGTACCGAGCCCCTCCACTACCAAGATGTTTAAAATGTGAAAAAAAGGAACTTAAAGTTTTGCCCCTTCTGTAAGAAAATTGGCAACGTGTCCCAAGATATTGTCTGAGAATATCATTAGCCATCAAGATATTCCAATTTCTGTCCACAACTCCTCTGATAATCTGATTATTTCTGCCATATGTGGTAACCAATCTCAAGACCTTATCATCTTTTTTGTTTTTCTGATGGTCCTGGTATTCCAAAAGTTGGTTCCTATTTAGTTTGTCAGACCAATATTTGGCAGATCTGATATCAAAATCAGAATACCCTCTATCAAGGAATCTATTTGCAAGATCCGAACTAGCTAGCTCATAATCATCCTGACTAGAGTTAATTCTTTTGATACGGCGAAATTGAGATTTAGGGATATTCCGGACAGTGTGGCGGGGATGCATGCTTGATGCATGTAGCAATGTATTGTATTCAGGATATTTCCTGTATATTTTAGTGCCTAGTGTGTTATCAGGCTTTCTATATACATTGACATCCAAAAATTCAATAGTAGACCTATTGCTATTAACTGTGAATTCAATGCCCCAAATATTGCTATTCAGGTAATCCACAAATTCTTTAAGATATTCTGTATCTGCCCGCCACACCATCCAACAATCATCAAGATACCTACGCCAGATATCCATTTCTACAATGTAGATGTTGTGAGATGTATCATATATTAAATATTCCTCCAGGTAGGCCATAAACAGGTCTGCATATATAGGGGCAAAAGATGCCCCCATTGCAGTGCCTTGTAACTGCCAATAGCATTCGCCTTGAAAAAAGAATATGTTTTTATTCAGGACATGCTCACACATACAAATCAAAAGTGTATTGAATCCCGGAGGATATAAGTTAGATTTTTCAAGCCAATACTGTAATGCTTGGAGACCCGCCCAATGTGGGATGCTGGTGTATAATGATTTTACATCCAATGTACAAAGTAGCCAATTGGGTTCAATTTCAGTCTCTGCTATGATTTGTAAAAATTGTGTGGTATCCTTGATTCTGGCTCTTACATGGACAAGCAGTGGTTTCAAATATTCTGTCAAAAAGGCTGAGAGTGGTTCAGTTAAAGAACCATGACCAGACACAATAGGTCGGCCAGGTGGGGAGGTCAAAGATTTGTGTATTTTAGGAAGTAAGTAAAGTATCTGTTTATTTGGATCCTTAACTGTCAAATGTTTCACAATGGTAGTGGACAAAATACCATTCTCAACTGCACTACTCAAGAAATTATCTATCTCTTTTTTAAAAGTAGTGGTCGGATCAATGTCCATTTTCATATAACATTTGTTGTCAGATAACTGTCGTAACCCTTCCTCTGTATAATAATCCATATCCAAAACCACTACCGCCCCACCTTTATCTGCCTTGACAATCGCGATGTCATTGTTATTTCTCAATTCCTCAAGCGCCTGTCTTTCAGTCTCCTGGATATTATCTTTAAGAATATTGAAACCATAAGGTGGAAAATGTAAGTCCCTAAGTACAGCCTGTTGAAAAGCTGTAACATGCATATTGGCAGGAGGTTGAAATGTAGATTTTAAAAACCTAAACGCAGTAGATCTTTGAGCTATATTGTTCACCTTATCAGAAAAGAATATCTTAAGATTCAAACAGTGGCAAAATTCCAAAACATCATTTACTATTTGGTATTGATCACAAAAGAAACTAGGTACAAACCCTAAGCCTTTATTAAGTATTTCTTCTTGTTCCAGAGTGAGCTGAACCTTAGACAAATTGAGGACATTATGAAATGTGGTTTCATCTATTTTAGAAAAGCTTGAACTATTCCATCCATTGACTCCAAATCTGGACCTATTATGGTGTTTCCTCCCCCCGCGTCGTTTCTTCTTACCCCAAAAGGGGTAGGTATATTACTTCTTTTTTTATATGGTGAATGGTCAGAAGTAATGCCCTCACTATCAGTGGGGGAAGACTCATCACCCGAGGTACTGGTATAAGTCTGCTCCTTATTTTTAAGAATTGGTCTAGGTCGTTTCCTTGTTCTGGCACTGCCCTTACCCATAGACATATCCTTAAATCTTACTGACTTCTGAAGTTCAAAAGGGCGTCCCCTAGCATAATCATTGACGTCCCGATTAAACTTTTTAACTTTTCTTTCTTTCGTCAGTTTGTCATATTGAGTTAGTTCCTTAGATAAATTGGCTACCAACGTGCCATAATTACTATTAGATTCAAATTGTTTACAAATACTGCTTAGATCTTTAATCTCAGCCATATTTGAATCTACTGTCCTTTCATAATAGTCTGACAATATTTGTACAAACTTCATAGATCCTTCTTGAACTGCCTCAAACCACTCATTGGTCAACCTCTCTTCAGATCTGCTGACCATGGGCTTTAACTTAATTCTAAGTCCACGTGGTACTAGTTTTTTTATGTAAATAAGCCTTGAAAAGACGTAAATGCCAAATATTTGCTCTTAGCCCTTTAAGGGCTTTCTCTAAATTAAAGAAGGCAGATTGACATCCATTGCTTGAAGGGGCAGTCTGTTGGTCCATGATATTGTTGCTTGAGATAGATTCCAGTCCAAAGACTTGGATATCCTCCCTATCAGCACACATACCCTGCAAAATACTGTCCAAGTTCATAATGAACTGACCCAGTAGGACAAATTTTATGCCAGAACAAAAAACGAACCCAAAAGAAAACCTACCCAAAAATGATAGGAATAATATAAATCCAATTGGTATTAAAATATAAAATTAAATACCAGTATCTCAGGGGAAGCAACAGATAGGCAGTGTCCAACTATATCCAAAAAAACAGTATTGCACCAAAAATGGATTAAATCCAAAAATACCAATACTCCCCTTGGGACAAAAATATGTGACCATGAATAGCCAAGGCAAGGGATGAATAATAGTAGTTGTTAAATAATAAATAGTAATAATGTTGAATCCACTTGTTCAAAACAATCTATCTAAACATCACCAATAACTAGATCATGAGTACTATCTAGTAGTTCTATCTACCTATAACCAAGGCAAGGGATGACTAATAGTAGTTGTTAAATAACAAATAGTAATAATGTTGAATCCACTTATTCAAAACAATCTGTCTAAACATCACCAATAACTAGATCATGAGTACTATCTAGTAGTTCTATCAACCAAAAACCATTATATGAATGCCAATATAATGGCCATTGTCTCAATCAACTAACAATTTGGTATGTCCACAGATCATGAAACATGAATCTAAAATACAAAAGACATATTGGGTGAATTATTACATAGAAAATAACATCCTTAGATCACAATAGGTATAATCAAACACCTAATTGTATATAAATACAAATGTTAATATTTCCATCTACATAAGAATAAAAATGTTGGATATAATGAGTTGTTAGATGGATATATTCTAATAGTTCAATCAACCCAAAACAGCTGTGTAAATACCATTATTGTATTTTAGTCTTGCATCAAAATTGTATATCCACTACCCCAATAACCAGTATATGGTCAATAATGTTGTAATAATTCCACAACATACTGTATCTATATAATGTGAATAATATGCCCAATATCAGAATCAAAACATATATCCAGTAGTGGAGGGGCTCGGTACAAACAATTAATGATTACGGGCAAATAATTGATTGGTACTTTTCCTTGTGGACATTGCATGTCATGCACTGACATTAATAAAACTAAATCTTTTAGCAGTGCTAATACTAGCAAGGTTTATGACTTAAAATTTTTTGGGAACTGTTCAATGAGTTGGGTGATATATCTTGCAACTTGTCAATGTTCGGCATTTTATGTAGGAAAAACCTCCCGGCCACTAAAAATTAGAATTGGGGAACATAGGAGTAACATCAGAAACAAGAAAATTACTAATGCTCTTTACCAACACACAGTTAAACATCCTACGGCCAAATTCAAGTTTACTGTTATTGATCGGATTGTTGGTGATAGAAGTCACCAACAAGGTTGGGAAAACATTTTGACACAAAAAGAAAAATATTGGATTGTACATTTGGGTGCATTGTTCCCCCCTGGTATTAATGACCACCTTTAGTTTATCTATACAGGTATTGGACCTTGCAGACCATATACATACACATTTGTCTTTTCACAGATGTTCATTATTTTTTATATGCATACATTTTTATATGCATACAAATTTATTATTTAATGTTATATTTTATTTTTATTAATATAACATGCAGTTTTCCAACTAGGTATGCTATTATGATTTCTTTTTTATGATTTTTTTCCTTTGAATGCATATATCCTATTTTTGGGGTTTTAAGGTCTTAATAGACCACAATACTGCATTTTGGTGTGTAGGTCTTATTAGACCATTATATTGCATTTTCATTGGATGATTTGTTTAACTGATACTATAAATAGTATCAGGTGCATTTGTTGGCTTTTTCACTTTTTTCTATGCTCCACTGAAGAAGTGGTAACCTAAACCGGTTTGGAGCTGGATATATTTTTATATCCTATGTGTTTTTTCTAATAAACCATTTTTGGGACACTCTTTGCTGGCCGTTGTGTGTTTCAGTAGTTTGGTTGGCCGTGCATTGCTCCACGTGAGAGGTTTGGCGTGGTTGTATGACTTTTATACATAGCCATTTTATCTCATCCCTTCCTATCCTGTTAGTAATTGAGCCTCGTCTACCTCTAACCCGGACATATTTAATTCTTCCATAAAGATTTCCATTGGTACCTTTCTTGATTTCCATATTTCTCTGCTTTATACAAACTTTCATAACATTTCCAGAATATTTCTAATACTTCTACAGGGTTCTCTTGTTAGCCTCCTAAGGCTCCCTAAGCTTGGAGGCAGCCCTTTCCACTTTCTGTTGCTTGAGTTGTTGTGCTAAAAGTTATTGTGCTCTAGAATTATCATCAAATAATAGCTGCTTAACAGCAATCTTTCTAAACTCATGCATATTATCTAGGTGATCCCTTATTTTCTGCCTAGC
Organism: Protopterus annectens; assembly: GCF_019279795.1. Taxonomy (NCBI): domain Eukaryota; kingdom Metazoa; phylum Chordata; order Ceratodontiformes; family Protopteridae; genus Protopterus; species Protopterus annectens. The sequence continues at coordinate 506,743,596 of NC_056748.1, forward strand.
ATTCTGCAGTTTTTCCTTTTCTTGTTCTGAAAGATTCTCCCTATTTTGCAATACTTTAACATTTGTCAATCCCTCTAAATAATTCTTATTACTGTTTAAGCGTATCTCCCTTTCTTTTATTTCCACACTAGTTTTAAACTCCACTTTAATTTTATCCCACTCCCTAGTTATGTTTTCAGAATAAAAGTCCATCTTCTCTAGTAGCTCCTGAATTCCAAAAGCCATTCCTTGAATTCCTCTCTTTGCAACCGATAGATGGGAAAGCACCAGGGTCTCATTTTTATTTCATTACCTTGCATTTATATTTTAGTTATTATTGGTGTATGATCTGAAATAGTTATTGACCTTCAATTAAGTGCACATGTTCCGTTTTGTGTGGATACTTGTGAACAAATTAAATAAACTGTCTGTATTCTGTTTCTATTCTGCTAGAGGTCACCTTATTGGGCTTGGATAACAACTGAAGTTTGTGGTGTTAAGTGCACATGTTCTTGTAGCCTAACCCAGTTTTTGTATTTTGGTGAGTAATTCCAAACTCCTAGTACTGAGTTCACATCTTCCATGGCAAACATCTTCATACATTTCTACAAAAATCTACCCTCCTTTGTTATATTTTCCCTTCTATGCCCCCCAGACACACCTTCACTGTTTCAAACCAAATTTCAGTCTCCTCCTACAAGTAATATTCCATGCTGAAAGCTGATTACTTTCCCAGAAATTTCTTAATCTCCATTATAGCAGTTTTAGAGGGGATGTAAATGCATGCCATTGTAATCCTCCTGCCTAGCCAGTAGTCCCTTAGTACTATGCATCTTCCATTATCTTTTTTTCCCCTCTTCTATCACTACTGGAGCTCCTCTTGCAATTAATATAAGTACTCCTCTTTTCCTATGCCCCAGATATTCTGCAGAATAACCATCCTGAAAACCTTTTTTTATCAAATTCATATGCTCAGTTCTTTCCAGGTGTGTCTCCTATAGCATAGCTATTTGCACTCTACATTTTTTAATATAATTCACTACTCTTTCTTTTTTATGTTTATCTGTAAGATTATTCATATTGAAAGACATTACAGAAAGCATCATGTTCTTATATAGTTATTATTACCAGCTTTTATATACAACTGCTTTTTTGTTAAATGTTTAGTTACAACCTTTATGTTACATGTATATACTGTTTGGCAGGTTGGTCTTTTATATAGCTGTTTCTTGTCATGCCCACTTGTGCCTATGTCACATCTTACTTAACTTTTTATTTTTTTGAAAGCCCTCAAATATAAACCCCCCCCAAAAAAAACCCTCCTAAATCCTATTAACTTAATAACACACATAATTATGTACATCTTCAAATACTGAAGTTTTTGTTTCCTAATAAGAACATAAGTTATACATTGATAGCTACACAGACAGGCTAAAGTTAACTAAAAAGAATGGTTAGTCATGTTAAGATGCATGGTACAGCCTGCGCTACTAGTAAGTGCTATGTGATTTTATATGTCTTTATAGCTTTCCCAGTTGAGAAAACACTTGAATGCTTTCAGTAAGCACTTTCTCCAAGGCATTTCTCGTTATCAAATTGTCTTCTAGTAACATGGAAACCAGACACAAAACTGCTAAGGGTACCTTGTTTATCAGAAAAGAAAGCCTTACAATATTCAATATTGTTTTCATTTACATGCTTTCTAATAAACCTGTTACTGGATTAGCCCAGTCACAAGCATGAGAGGAAGCACACCGATTTTTCATTTGTCACGCACTCTTAACCAGACCCTACCTCTCTCATCTCCTTCCCTCCTCCTTTTCCTTATTTTTTTCCATTGCAGTGCCTTTATTTCTTAAAACTGAACAGAGAAAAAAATGAGAAGGTTGAAAAAGAAAAAAAAAAAAAAACACCTGTTTATATTAATATCTCCATGCATTTTAAGCTGAGAAAACTTTACTTCAGGTCTAATTGTTTGCATTATCTTTAAAGCTGTCACACCTGGGAAAACCCCTGATTGTTTTCTGAGAACATAATGTCCTAACCAATTTCTCTGTTATTTTTTTTCTTTTCCCTCAACCAACCCCTTTTCACCAGTCGGTTTCACATTTCTCTTTATCAGATTAAGTCCATGGGGACATGAAGATCAGCAGCAGAAATGTACTTAGTATATTTACATGCAACTGCTAGAAAAAAGCCTCATATTATTTAATATTGTTTTTCATGTACATGCTCTCTCTCTTAAAACAAAGGTCCTTAAACAATCATTTCCCCATGCAAGATTGAAAAAAGCACATTAATTTGAACTTTTTCATGCATTTTTAACCAGGCTTTTTTTTTCTTGTTCTGTCATATATCACAAATATAATTATTGCACTGTAATCCCACACTGAGTTACTGATTTTATTACTGTTCTTCTCCATCACCCAAAACCTGCCTCTGCTTCATTTCTATTATACTCTCAGTTCTTCTAGTCAACTCTCATCCATCCTTCCTTGTCTCCAACATTTTCCGTTGAAATAGTGGAAAACGTTTCACAGGTACAGTGGTCTTTATTACCAGAAGAACAAAAAGCAGAATCTCCTTCTGTTTCAAAGCTCAATTTTTGTTGGACAAACTTTTAGATTTCCTCCTTAGCATGCATTTCATCAAAAAATGTTGTCCCTGTAGTTTGAATCTCACACCTTCATCTCAACATTTTCTGATTAGTGGAATGAATTTGCTTCTCTTTCACCTGGTATACAATGAGTAATCATTCTCCACAAACACTCTGCTATCTCCCATTTTTAGTATCTTGTCCTTCCACAGTTTTGTTACAATCAACTCCTTCTGCTGGTAGGATTGCATCCTTACTATTATAGGTCTAGATTGCTTTCTTATGGCTAGGTTTTGTCCATACACACAATGCATCAGGTCAACTAATAGTTCCTGCTGTGGAATACCAGTATAGTTGCTTATTTGTGCTTTTATAAAATTAATTCAGTCTGTTCCTTCCAGCTTCTCAGGTATAGCTAAAAATCACAGGTTTTCCCTATGTGCTCTGTCCTCTAATTCTATTATTTTTTTAAACATCTCTTCCTCAGCAGTCTCATGTTCAGCCAGCCTTTTCTGCATTTCAACCTCTGATTTTTGCAGCTTTATCATCCCATCTGAATATCTGTTTAACTCTTCTTCCATTTGTTCCAGCCTTTTGTTGTTTGTGCGGATATACTGTACCAATGTTTTGTTTATTTTAACCAGGTCTCTATGCAGCTGTCTTACGTCTTCCTGTAGATTAATGGAAGTCATGTCTGAAGGTTGCATTACTTTTTGTTGAACAGCTGCAGAACTCTCCCCTGGCAGTGTTTGTTCCTCACTTTCCGTAGCAGATTTATTGCCAGGTCTTCAGTATTTCTTTATTCTTGGCATCCAGGCAGTGTACTTACTAGCCAATTACTTAAATTTACTCATAAACACGAGTCTACCGGTCTTCTCTACTGAGTTTCTGTTTAAACACTGGGAGAGATGGAAACAAGCTGATACTCAGTGTGCAGCCATCTTGGAAGTCCATACATTGCTTATTGTTGAGGCATTTCCTTAGTCTGTAACAGTATCTCTGGCTATGAATAAGCTATGAATTCAGAATTTGGATTAGAGATCAAGAGTAAAACGGACTGTACAGTGTTCAAAATCCAGTGGCACTGATGTCTGAAAAGGTGGCAGTTTTAGCCACAGAGGCAGCACAAAAGTTACTGTGATTGTTTTTCCACTTGGAGTTTTTTCCAGGTCAATTCTACTTAAAAAAGGCACTTGCTCACTCCCTTACTAGCCACATTTGACTCCTAGACTGACTCTATGGACAGCTACCACTACCAGCAGAGTTCAAGAAAAAGGGGGAAATGGAACTAGATTACCAGATCTTTTTTTCATATCACACGTGGTTAGATTTTTTTTTTGCAATTTTATTAGGTGGGTGGCAAAGGGCAAAAGGACTGAGACTATGAAAGTTGAAATGAGTAAGAAAGGAAGTGGAATGGAGGATCAAATAAATAAAGAATTTGGAACATGGCTGTGCTACATGGGACAGGGCCATGTGACACCCGTGCACCAGTGAGGGGTATCCTCTTTGGGAACAATAAGAAATACACAAACAGTAAAGTACAATTTCCCTTAAGAGCACACAGAGATCATAGTCAGTCTGGGGCTGGTTTCTCCCTTTCTCTCCAGATCCCCAATAAGACTCCCCACTGTCACAGCTATAGGGTCCACATCTCAGCCTAGTGGTCAAGCTAAAACCTCCAGCACCCTCGCTGTCCAACCAGTGCTTTATGTCCTTGCCCAAAGTAGCTGAAATACACACACTTTGAGATATGAGTTATATACAAACACACAGACACTCCTAGGGAAGGCTGGCACAGGTTCTCTATATATGCCCCTTCTGCCTAGACTATACGATAGTACCACTTGCCACCAACCACTAATATCAGCTACTAATAAGGCCCATATCAAGTGTCCAAGTATTACTGTGCATTATTATTATCCGACTCATAAGTGTGACAAACAGCAAGTCTTATTTGGAGTGGCTTGGTCAGTATCACTATATACATGTAATGTACTCTAAAGCTTAAATTATCTCTACATAAAACAACCACAGTTGAAAGGTTTAAAATATTTAATAATAAATAATAAGAACACAAGACAATACTTACTGCGCAGTGCTACTCAAGAGTTCAGAGATCACAGAAAAATGCTTAAAATAATACAATAGAAAAGTTCTGACATCAATACAGAAAACAGCTAGACTAGACTTCCTATTTCCTATCTATATCTATGGCAAACACAGTTCTAAAATAAACTTACATATAGAGGAAGGCAGTGCTGGTGGTGGTGTCAGTTCTGAAAACAAATGCAAAATGTGCTTATTCTCTCTCCCTCTCTCTGTCCTTAAATTGATAACACACTACCATGAACTCATTTCAGATTACATTATTATTCTCTGTTTCCCAGGCTAATAGAAACCCAGAGTGAAACAGCACTTTTGATCTTGCAGCTGGTCAGGAAGCCAGAGCAATAAAAGACATTATACATGTAAATTCTAGCCATTAACTCTGGTTTCAAAACAATAGGAGGAATTCCTTCATTCAGACATCTCAGCTTTGAGATCAAACAATTATACAAGACGTGACTTATCAGCTTTCTTCCAGCAGAGTACACTGTTGTTACATTTTTGACATTCAACATTTAACACCATTTTCTTCCATTTAAGAGAACAAGCCTCTGGCTTATATTAATATTTACAAATGGCAGAACTATCAACAAAATTCTATATGGCTAGGCTGGCTACCTTCACATATCTTCACAGGCCATATCAAACTAAATATGCTAAGGTTACATAATAATAGATATGTGATAAACCATTTTATGTTAAATGTTACTAAAAAATGTAGTCTTCCTCTGCTAGTCTTCTTCTGCAGCATGCAAGCAGTGGGACTGCATATGGATTTTTACACATAGGTTCATAGGTAGGTATTAGGCTATTGGCCCTAGGGACTATATAAGCCTAGCCAAATGGTACCCTGGCTTTTGCCAACCAAGAAAATAATTTTCCTGTGTCCCTGTCAAGCAGAACAACAGAAGGCAGGTATTAGGCTATTGGCCCTAGGGACTATATAAGCCTAGCCAAATGGTACCCTGGCTTTTGCCAACCAAGAAAATTATTTTCCTGTGTCCCTGTCAAGCAGACCCACAGAAGTGATCCTCGGGGTGAATTTCCTATCTCCCATCCAATCATCAAGATTTTTCTTGAAGAGTGCTAATGAGGAGCTTTGTTTGATATAGATAGGTAGTTTGTTCCAGAGTATGGGAAGTCTCTGGGACAGGAATCTATCCCTCCAGGATGTTCTTTTGATTGTGGTGACAAGATTTAGGTCCCTAGAGCGTGTAGCTCAGAGGGATTGGGATTTCTTTACGTGGAGCATGTCCAACAGCTCTGGATTTGACATAGCTTTGTATGTTAGGCAGAGATTGCCTCTGAGTAGGCGATATGCGACAGAGTAAAGCTGGAGTTTTTTGAGACGGTCTGCATAGGGCATCTGTTTGAGGCCGGTAATACTCTTTGTGAGGTATTTCTGTGGCCTTTCCAGTTGTTGTAGATGTTTTGTGAGGTACATACCAAAAGGGGCATTGTACACTATAATGGGTCCAAGTACTGATGAGTAGAGGGGAACAATGACCTCTTTTTACCTGGATGAGAAACCTTCTGTGATGAGGTGTGCCACGTAGAAGGATTTCCTGACTACTGTGGCAATGTGATTATCAAAGGAGAGACAACTGTCCACCTGTGTCCCAAGGTTTCTTATCACACTTTCGGTGTTAAGTAGACTACCGCCTATGTGGTAGTTCAAGGGTACAAAGTTTTTACCAAAAGGGATGACAATGCACTTTTTGGCATTGAGCTTGAGGCCATGGCTTTGACACCAGGCATCTGTCTCAGCGAGGCCCTTCTGTAGGATGCCCACATCATTACGAGTTTCAATTATGGCTCCTAGTTTGCAGTCATCTGAGAACTTTGTAAGCCAAAGGCCTTCTGTGTTAGCCTGTACATCAGAGAAGTAGATACCAAACAGGAGAGGACCTAGGACTGAACCCTGTGGTACTCCACTTGTCACTGGTCTAAAGCTGGATTTAGAATCTGATACTTTCACAGTGTGGGTTCTTGTCAGTGAGCCAGTTGGCAACCCATCTTGTGACATAGGGATATATACCTAGATTAGTGAGTTTGTCTATAATTCCAGAGTGGGGGATGGTGTTGAAAGCCTTGGCAAGATCTAGATAGGCTGTGTGAACCACCTTACCCTCATCTACAGCTTTAGTGACCTCTTCAAAAAATTCTATCAGGTTTAGGAGACATGATCTGCCTTTTACAAACCCGAACTGGGTAGGGTCCAGAGTTTGGAGATTACCAATGTCATTGTTTATAAGTTCCATAATGATACACTCCATAGCCTTGCAGACCAGGCTCATCAGTCTAATGGGGGGTAGTTCCCAGGGTCCGTGGTGGCTCCCCGTTTGTGGAGTGGGATGACCATTGCTGTGTGCCATTCAGTGGGCATAAAGCCTGAGGTGAGACTATGATTGAACATGGTACTTGGGTGGGGTGCCAGTTTGTTCTGTAGTTCATGTAGAACACAGCCTGGGATGTTGTCAGGTCCCATGGATGCTGTGTTCTTGGTATGCTGTGTTACATATTAATATACAAGAAATTTTAATAAAAATACATTTAGGAAGAACACATTGCTAATAGCTTAAATAAGGAACATGAACCCCTACATCAAGATGCTCAAAAAGTAACACAGTTTATGCTCTAGGGGTGAGAATGTCTGCAGAAATGGAGATGCAGAAGAGTTCAGCAAGTGCATCACTTACTATGACTTCACTTCCTAATGAGATGACTAATGATCCATCAGCTCTTTTAACATTTACTTCCAATGATGACTCGTGACCTTTTTAAGTGGTAAAATCATAGTTCCACATCTGTCTCTCTCCCAAAGACTTCTAGACATCAACAATATACCAAACCACACTTGTAATGAGGGACTGTGAGCAAAAGATGCCAACAAGCAATGAGTTGTTGTCAACTGAATGTCTGCTGATAGATGTTGCTTCAACTGTGTCATTAGGGGAAATTAATACACTAGTGTTGCATATTTTATCAGAAAAGGCATTACATAAATATCTGCTACTTGAAAAGGTCTCACATCTGTCCCTTATTGTAGTACAAATGCAGCAAAGGCTTTGATTTAATTTAAAAACTTGTACATATTCTTTGAAGATAAAGTTTGTGTTTCAAGAGGTACAATATAGTGGCACACTGGATACTCTAAACTGTCTTAAAACATATTTAAATCTGATAATATAACTATTTGAAGCTGTCTGTGAACAAAAGATCAGATTTCAGGCAAGCATTATTTTTTTTCAATATACTCTTTATACTATTTCAAATTGCAGGGTGACTAGAGTTAACTCTGCCAATGAGTGGGTGTAAGGTAAATAACCATTACTGGACAAGATGCCAGTCAAGACAGACACAATGCCTCCACATACTCTTTGTGGTCTAAAGATCCCCCCCCCCATATCAGCATATGTTATCTGCAGGCTTATCTTGAAATGCATGCAATATTTTTGTTTTCCTAATCACCTCATCAGTCCAAAGAAATTCAGGCCATTTGTTCCTAGTGGAGTGCATGTTATGGCCTTCCAATCACAGCAGAGTAGAAGGAGAAGAAATACTCTTTTTCATAACAACTACAGACATAATTTCCATATTTTGCATGTTGTCTTTACTCATTACTCTCACCTTTACCTCATCAATAATATTGCTAGTGAAGCCTACAATACTCTGGAACTGCTACTATCTGGCTAGTATTCAGAACTGTACTGTTACTCTCCTTTTCAACTCCACCATACAGATTCTGTTCTCTTTCTTCAGATGAGCTTAAATGAAGAATGCAGGATGGAGGGGTAGCAAATAAGAGAAATAAGGTAATCTGTTGAAAAAAAAATAGCTCTCCTGGCAAATATATTTCTATTAGAGCAATTTATCACAACTTTGCATATGGGAAGGAACCAGAAACCCAGAAAATTCCTATCCAGACACTAGGAGGACAAAGACCCCCACAAAAACACATCCCAGCTAAAAAGATAAATGTTATGTGACAGCAACATTAAATACTGTATCATTTTGCCACCATCTATAAATAGTTTATAACTTAAATACAGGTGAAAGGGAACACTTGTATTCAGCACTGAATGACAATGAACTCTGTATCAAAGTAGTAGGTGATAGATGTTTAATGTTTATTATGGACACAATTTTATGATGATTTAAGAGTACTATTAAATGATGCTGCAGTGTATCAAGGCATTCCTGTCGAAGGTATGAAAAGTTTGTACAATATTGTTAAGGATGAGATTAAAGACTTGAGTACCAGTTTATATACTTCTGCTGAGTTACTAATAAAATTTTACATATAAAATAAAACTGTCCATGTACATTTTTGGTGTACCAAAAATATAATGACTTCAGTAATCCATATTTTAGATCTGTAGTGTCAGGTGGTTTGTTGTTTACTGAATCTTATATTTGGAAAGCAAATTAAGTCCATTGGTGCATGCAGTGAGGGAGTAGTTCAATTTTTAGGCTCTAAGAATACATCACTTTTGTTGGAGCTAACATTATAGTAGTGGGGGTGTTGGCTCTGATTATAAACCCATTCTCCATCATGGTATTATGGAACAAAGATTTCTACCAGTGAATTAATAGCTTTTTCTGGTTTTAAAGTGGATACAATTGAATTGTTAGTACAGATAAATAGTATGTTTTACTTTAATGATTAATGTTATAAGTAAATGAAAGTTACAACAAGGAATTGTTGCCATTGAACAAAAACATGTTGTTAATGACATTTCTAAATAGAATGCAATATTTTATGAGCATTTTGAAGATATTTTTTATTACAGCTAGCCAATGAAAATTAACTTTATCATTTAAATACTACTGACCATCAGCAATTAAACACAGTTATTTAATTATTATCTATTTTGATTAGAAATGTACAAGATATATGATAAAAGGCAGACTTGTATTAGAATATATGGAAATGATTACATTTGGGATTTTTTATAATGCATTTTAAACAGAGCAAGAACACACCTTGAACATGATTCTGATTCATCTGTTACAAAAAGTGTGATAGAATTTTAAGATTTTCATGACTCACAATATATTGAATATAATTTAATCAAGGATTACAAGATTTAAAAATAAGATTTATTGAGCATTATTGTATTAAAGACATATCAGATAGTAGGGAAAATTAAATTAACTTAATATGAACCCATGCTATGCCTTTTCTGGTGAATGAAGATAATTAGTTTGTTGAGCAGTCTGGGAAATGCTTTCTTTTTCTCTATAACACAGTTTTCTGGTGCTATAAAGAAAAGAGTAACTGGGAATTTCATCCATATTACCAGTGGCGGCTGGTGACTTCAAATCAAAATGGGGGCTGCAGGAGACAGGTGAATGGGTGGGGTCAATGGGAAGGGGTGTGGTCAACTAGAAAGGGGAGGAACTATGCTCAAAACCACAAAAACTGTAACTTTAATTAAATACGCTGCCCTGGTTGCCAAACCGTCATTATGAGAGTCCAATCAAGACAAAATGAAGTGTAGAAGAAAAAAATATTTCAATGCATTGGCTACATGACAGCTTACTTGATATCTAGATGGAAACAAAAAAGGTTGTGAGGCATGAAAAAAATAAGTTACTTTTTAAATACATTACTGGAATGCCAGTCAAAATCAAGTATAAGAAAAACAAGCAGCACTCAACTCAAACCACTTCTCCTTGCAATGCAGTTCTAATTATAATTTATATTCAGCTTTATAAAAGTACTAAGTAACATGCTGAAAGTAGCAATCTCTGTGATACCCCCACTTGTAAAAATGTTTCTTATCCAAAAAAGACCTGCTGCCTGACAACTATCTACTTGTTTCATGGGGAAAACATGATCAAAGTAAAAAATGAAAAGCAAATAAGAAACAAGCTCAAGATACATTGCTTAAAGGATTACTGTACAGGTAATGGACCACACACGACAGATAGGCATTCTGTTTAGTTTACAGGTAAAGCATGCAAAGATGACTGAAAGTCTCCAACAAACGTAATGAGCTTCTGAAAATACTGTAATCCTGTCCTTTATTGCAAATACTGTCATATGCATTTCAATACCAAAGGCTTATACATTATCTAGTTATGTAAGTATTCTCTGCATGACAACATCAGAAAGGTTTTCAATGCTGTCAGTTGTTTAACAGTATGCTTATTAAAGCTTACTTGCATCATACAATCTCAGAAAAGCTTACCTGATGGTCATTAAAGCATTGCTACTTAAACACAGAGCAACAGGCACTTTGAGTAATAAGCATAAATCAACAGTATAAAATATGAAAAAAAACAGAACATTCTGCAAAATCAAGGACAGAATAAAAGTAGCACTTGTGTCTACCTTGGATGGGGATACTATGCACATTTACACTGCATAACTGCTCCTTGCCTTGCTTGGACACATCCAGAGTCACTACATGGGGGAGTGGGGTGCAACAAGTATGTCACAATTTGAAATGTCTCTGGCTGACTGTGATGGCCCTGACACATTTGTCATACCTCTCAACCTCAGAACAAGAAATATGGACAGAGCCATACATAGAAGTGGGACAAAGGCCCAAAAATGAGGACAATTTTTAAATATTGCTCTTATAAACTTAGAAAGATAACAGAATAGTAGGTCTTGCATTAGTATGAATTTTCTGAAAGGTACAAAATTTGAAACTCAAATGTCTGTCATTATTTTCTAACTTCAGTCTTTAATGATTTGCCACTAATTTGTCAAAAAACACAATTTTATAAAAAATGGACCAAAAATGTGATGCAAAAATATAAAATAGCCACACAATACAGCTGGGAACCTGTCAAAGAAGGGACACTTTTTTAATATTAGTACTGCTAACTTGAGCAGCTGACAAAATAAAAGAATCTACATGCATTTCTGAAATAAAGGTAATCTATAACTCTGATTATTACAGTTATTTCTTAATTGTAAGCCCTCCACGTTTTCTTCCAAAATTGCCATTTTGCAGCAGGATTATTAGGGGAAGAGCAACATTTTGAGCCAAAATTGGGGACAGTTGAGAGGTTTGGATATGCCTAATCCTATAAAGCAATTTATTTGCATGTACCTCTCAACTTGTTAATGCAGGAAATCTGGACAAGGCCACATATACTGGGGGAACATATAAACAGTACTATAAATTGTTGTATAAACTGAGAAAATTGATAGAATAACAGGTCTTGCTTCAGCATGCATTTTTCTGAATGTTATGAAGTCTGAAACTCAGTGTCTGTCATTTAGTGACTTAATTCCAAAATTATTTGCCAGAAAACCACACATTTTATGAGGAACAAAGCAAAAATAAGAAGCAAAAATCTATTCATTCTGTGACTCTGGACAGTTGAGAGGTATAGTTTAGCTGGGGCTGTCTTTGAGTTTGCCGCCCTTCCCCCTCACAAAATCATGGTCGAATGAAGCCTCCCCCCGCAGCCATTCCAATGAACCATTCCTTGGCTATTTCACCCCATTTACCATGAACACTAATGTGCATACTGCTTTACTTCTACAATGATTCAGACTTAATTTGAAAGTTTTATTTTGCATTTTACATCACAAACACTAAGACATCTGCTAAATAAAGCAATGCAATCTCACAATGAAAACAGACTTAGCATTGAAACTTCTCTGCCCTTGAAACTCACTTTCATTGAAACAGCATTGAAACCCACATTCAAAGAAAATACATTTTGCCAGTGGCAGATAAAGATTAACTTTGGGCTGTTTTCAAATCATAGGCCCTTTGGACACAAAATATACACTTGGTCTTTGATACACCTTCTTGATTGCATTAAATTATATTCCTTGTACAATATAGTACAGTTGTTAGAAGGTGTTTGAAATTTGTTTTGAACATTTTTCCAGTAAACAATGAAACAAAATGCATGCACCAATAATGACAAAATTGCCCAATTCAGAACATTTTTCCAGTAAACAATAAAATAAAATGCATGCACCAATAATGACAAAACTGCCCAGTTCAGAACATTTCTATCATAAAAGTCTATGCAAACTTCTACAGTACACCAGTATCAGTAAATATGCACAATCTCTGAAAAAGTAAAGTCATCTAAATAATTCCACATTAAAGAAATATGTAACTAATGAAGAGGTTGCTGCTAGCAAAGAACTTTATATTTCATTGTTTCATCTACAAATAAAGTGCCTGTTGCCCTTGAGGAATAAATTGCATAAGTTGCATTAAAAAAACGATAAGCTAATAATATTGCAATAGGGAATGGATGGTAAACTGATAACAGTTTCATAGTTACTAGGTATCTTCACCAAAAAGGACTGCAGCATCCATCCCCTTTACAATACAGTACAGTATCAGCAATGCCCTACTGTGGGAGTAGAACCAACAGCCTTCTGCATCAAAAGCAAGTACACTACCTATTGTGCTATTAACAACGCAAGCAGACTCGGCATAAGCAGCACTAAACTTTTGCTGCCCTGCAGCTCTCAGCTTCTTGTAAAATCTACTTGACACTCAGCTGCATCTCTGAACTTTACAGCACAAGAAATCTGTAAAAATCCAAAATTTAGGGTGGGGGGGCAAAAGACCAAAAAACCGGGACACATTTTAAACATTGCTTGTATAATGTTGGAAAGTTGTTAGAATAAAATGATGTGTTACCACTTACCAGTTACCACCATACATTTCACTGCCAAGTATTAAACCCAGGACCCTGTGCAAAACAATCAGAGCAACATACCACAATGCCAAATCATCTGTTTTATGAAAGAAAGGAAGACTGAAACTTAAATGGCTACCATTTAGTGAATCCAGTTTTCATCATAGCTGTCAACATCTTAGCACAAAACACCTGAACAAAGCCAATAATGGGGAAATACAACCCCCAAACATATTCAGTGAATTCAGTTATAACCATAGCTCTCAACCTTGGCACAAAAAACCTAGACAAAGCCAATAATAGGGGAATACAGTCCAAAAAATAGGGACAAATATCCATTGAGGACACCAGAGCAAACCCACACAAACACAGGGAGAACATGCAGACTCCATACAGAAGGCACCCCAGCCAAGAATCATACCAGAAAACCTGTTGCTGTCAGGCAACAATGCTACCACTGCACTACTGGCTGTGTTAAGTAACAAAAATATCAAAACCACAGATTTTATGAGGAACAGAACAGAACAAATATGAGGCAAAAATCTGCAAATGTTTTACAAATGGTGGTGGGTAGAGAATTCAGGTTCTTGTCAGTTGGGCCCAAGGTACAGGGTTCAAGCCTTTTTCTCTACCCACCACCATGTAGCAATTGGGGCATTTCAAACACACACACACACACACACACACACACACACACACACACACACACACACACACACACACACACACACAAAACCTTCCAATCCTCTGTAGCTGCCTGATTCTGTCCTCTGCAAGCTAAGTTCTCCGAAGCAGCCCAATCACCTCCATAACTGCGAAACATGAGTTGGCTGGAGCCTCCAGCCTGCGGGCGATGCAGTCTGGTGTGCTTCCAGTCTATGCGATCATCACCACACAGACCACTTGGCTGGCAGGGCAGAGTTCTCTTCCTTCCTTATCCGGACTGCCTAACTGAGCAGTCTGGAGTTCAGGAAGTAAGCACGCATGTGTGCGTGGAGTTCTGGACTGCCTAACACAGCAGTCAGGAACTCAGCACGCATGTGTGGAGTTCAGAGACTCTCGTGAATTTTATTTCTTTTTATTTTCATTTTCTACAGTGGGGGGACACAATTATTTTTCATTTTACAGGTGAGGGGGCTGCATTCCTGCAGTCTTATACATGAGCCGCCCCTGCATATTACCGGATTTATGTGTTACAGTTCCATTTCTTCCTGAACTCTGCCATCTTGCTCTGTCACACCAACCACCTGCATGTTCTCTCTCATCACATCTGTAAACCTTATCTTACACCTTCCTCTTTTCCTCTTACCCAGCAACTCCATCCTTAGCCTCCTTTTCCCAATATGCCCAGCATCTCCCATCAGCAAATGTCCAAACCAAAGCAATCTCACCTGTATGGCTTTGTCTCCAAACTGTCCAACCTGAGCTGACCCTCTAATATACTCATTTTCAATCCTATCTATCCTCATCACACCCAATGCCAATCTTAACATTTTTAACTTTGCTACCTCTAGCTCTGATTCCTGTCTTTTTTTCAGTGCCACCATCTCCAACCCATATAACATAGCTGGTCTCACTACCATCTTGTAGACCTACCCTTTCACTCTTACTGGTACCAGTCTGTCAAACATTACTCCTGATACACTTCCCCACCCACTCCACCCTGCCTGCATTTTCTTCCATGCTCACCATTACTCTGAACTGTTAATCCCAAGTATTTAAACTCATCTACCTTTGCAGTTCTACTCACTGCATCCTTACCATTCCATGTCCTCTCTCATTTACACACATATATTCTGTCTTAGTCCTGCTGACCATCATTCGTCTCCTCACTAAAGCACATCTCCACCTCTCCAGGGTCTCCTCAACCTATTCTCTACTCTCACTACAAATCACATATGCTTTCTCTAAGTCCACAAAAATACAGTACAACCTCTTTTGACCTTTTCTATACTCCACTATCAACAACCTCAGAGCAAACATCACATGTAGTATGATACATTATTAATAAAAACTATCTTGGGAAATGAGTTGAATTTTGTGAAGTATGTTTCTTTTTTTGGAGGGCATTAGATCTAAAGACTATAACCTATAGAGTGATTTAGGAATGGCATATATGTAATCCCCCTATTTATGGAATACACAACTCATCGTGAGTTTTGTAATAACTGCTTAAAATAAAGTTTGTATACAGATTGTGTAGTATAAATACAACTCAGTTATGTTCTTATGTGCCTTTTATTTTCACATTCCAACCAGAGCACCCGCATGGTTAACAAATTATTAAATAACAACATAATCAGAGTTATAGGTTCATGGCTATATAAGGTTGAGTATTCATCAGTCATCTGATCTCACTTTAATTATAAGGCCATTCTTTTATGCATCTCTAACTCTACCATCGTTTATTAAAATGGAGTGAAGCTTGTCATGCCCACAATATTGGTTCAGGGCAAACATCTTTCCTAATATCATGGCAAAATAAATTATCAATGTCTAAGACAATGACCTTGTGATAATATTATACATTCTTGAAAAGGCACATCTACAATAGTTACTGTCAATGTTTGTTATAATGTAACCTGAAAATTAATGCTGGTTTGAAATGTAACTCAGAAGGCAATCTGGTTGAAATGTGAAAATATGATGATTTTAAAAGAGGTCTGTGGCACTAAAACATGTTTAAAAAATACCAGATTGTGGAAGAACACGAGGTGCGAGGCCATCAAAAACTTTGTACATAAATATCTTGTTAACAGTGCAGTGTAAGCTGTTTACTGAGAAATTATTTGTTTTCAAGGAATCAAAAGAACAAGCTTCCTAGACTTCTGTGTCATGTTCAACTGATGAGCAACTGCAGATTTTTGGTGTAGAGATTTCCATAATTTAAGAGCATTATGTCATAAAATTCATATCTTCAGAATAATAATTTTAAAGACTTGGCTGTAATATGTATTCGAAAAAAAAAAACACCTGCAAATTAGCATCTTCCAGAATATTAGTTAGTTAATTTCACTGTTTAGTCAAAATTCCTTGTTAAGCTTCCACCAACTACAAAAATGTTTTTTTTTTTCATGCAGTACACTTTGATATGCTTGCTACTTGCCACTTGCTCCAAAGCTGATGGCAATGAATTACTTGTACTCTGTTATTTGTAGTTTTAGTTCATGATTAGAAAGTATGCCTGTGCAGTATGTTCCCAGAAACTGCAGATGAAGTCTGCTGAGCTAAGTGGAAATGTTATGTTTTGCTCAAGCAAATATATCTGAATGAGAGCAAAGCAAGCAAAGTCACATAATGTTGTAGACAGACTACATGGGCACAGAGTGCTGTGTGTTTTCCAGTTGTCTGGACATAGCCTCTCATTGCATGTCACTGGAGAATGGATAATGTATGCGACAACTTTCCACTGACTGTGTGGGGTACAGAATTTCTCAAGATTTCTCTTTACTAAGCTAACATGATATTTAAATTGAGACATGTTTGGGATCTTTATGATAAAATGGAAAAAAAAAAGTGATCTTCTTCTTCTTTCGGCTTTTTCCCGGTTAGGGGTTGCCACAGCGGATCACCTTGTCCGCACATTGATTGGCAGTGGAGTTTTACAGTGTCGAGTTGCCAGCCCGGCGCCCAACCTTCCACAGAAGGCACACTCACACGCACACCTAGGGCCAATTTAGAGTGTCCAATCCACCTGCAGCATGTCTTTGGGATGTGGGAGGAAACCGGAGCACCCGGAGGAAACCCACGCGACCACAGGGAGGACATGCAGACTCCGCACAGAAGGCACCCCATCCGAGGATCGAACCGGAGAACCTCTTGCTGTGAGGCAGCAATGCTAACCACTGCACCACCGTGGCCGCCCCATAAAATGGAAAAAAAAAGTGATAATTTTGGAATTTTCCAGAAAATCATACCTATGTTATGGATATCAGAAAAGTCTGAAACATGTCACCACTTAAGAGACAGTGAGGCAGAAAATTTTAATCAACTCAGTGATGATGTTCGAATAAAAATTAAACTGCAGTATCTGTAGGATTACCGGCACTTTATTAACAAGACAATGACTTCAGTTAGCACTTTCATCTCCCTTCACTCTCAAAGACTTCTTCAGACTAAAATTCATTGTTCATTACATACATTAAATATCCACTCATGGGATACATCACCCAACAACATCCAATCTAAGTTAAGAAGTTAGTGACATGATAGAGTAGGCTAAATTAAAGAAAAAACCTAGTCACGTCATAAAATACACACAAAAGAGAGCCAAAAATTACAAAGATTTCTTTCAAAGTAAACTGAATAGAAAAATACAGGTTGAAGGTAAAAAGGAATGAATAAGTGTTTTAACTGTAGCATGTGCAATTATTTGTATACTGACTCTAGTGAAATTGAAGTGGGGAAACTATGTAGTCAGAATACCAGGAAGAGTTTCATGTAAGAGTAAAAATATAGTTTATTTATTAATGTGCATGGATTGTCATGCTTTTTATTTGGGAAGAACTACCAGGGAGCTCAACAGAAGAATTTACGAGCATAGGTATGCTATTGCCAATGGAGATGAAAAGAATGCTATGTGTAAACACTATAAAGAAAGTAAATACAAAGTTAACTTCAAATGTTTAGTATTAGAAGCATTGAGTAGCACCAAGAATGTTATTAACATAGAGGAAGAACTGGGATGGCTAGAGTACTGTTGGCAAGTTAAATTAAATGCATGTTTTTTCCCTGTTCTCAATAATAGAGAGGAATTTATGTACTTAAAAAGAAAAGGGTTAAAACACTGACTTCTTTAGAACTTTTGTAGAAGTTTTATTTCTCAATTTAGCCTATTTTATCATGTTACTAGTCTTAACTTAGATTGGATGTTGTTGGGTGATGTATCCCAAGAATGGGTATTTAATGTATGTAATGAACAATGAATTTTAGTCTGAAGAAGTCTCTGAGAATGAAGGGAGATGAAAGTGCTAACTGAAGTCATTGTCTTCTTAATAAAGTGCCGGTAATCCTACAGATACTGCAATTTATTTTTTATTCTGTTTTCTGACAATTATTTGCTTTTGCTGTGTTGCTTTTTGCTAATAATAAAACCAGTGATGATGTTATTAATACCACATCTTTGACCACTGTTTACATCTCAACAGTTTCCTTTTTGGTCCTTTTCCTTCATATTAAAAAGAAAAGCAATTTCCAGGATCTCTATCGAAATGTCAACACTCAAAATGCTAAGTGCCAAAAAAAAAAAAAAGACCAAAGACACATGAGATGAAAAATTCTTTAAAACGTTGCTCTTCTCCTTAAAAATTCTTTCTTGTAGGAGGAAGCACCCCCTGTACCCCCACCCCACAAACTTATATAAACTAACTCTGAGATTGTCATACATTGAAGAAAAAGGAATATTTTGAGAAATGGCATCTCAGACTTAATGTATGCATTTTTGTTCCTTCAGCCATTCAGTCTCCACATTTTGGAATTCACTCCCATTATTGTAAACGGTTACCCAATTTCCATTGACTGAACACACATTCAGGAACACAGCTGTGAGCAGTGATTATTCATACTGTTGGCATGTTTATATCCAATAAGTGCATTTTACTTTTAGTTTGCAAAAACTTGCTGATGTGGCAAACTGCTACAATTGTAGTTTATTATTAAACACAAGGAATGATAGATATTTACTAGAAGTGTACTAACAAATCACCTTGGTGCAGATATTCTGTTTAGTGATATTTGGGTAACAACTCTTGTAAAAGCCATCTTAAAATGATGGTCCAACTGTATGACACAGGTAATGCTTGCCAGCCTGATTCCAATTCATGTCAAAATCCTTCACAACAAAAGAAACATATATTTCATGAGGATTCAAGTTGAGGGGACAAGGGTGAAGAGGAAATCCTCTCTGATTCCTTGACTCTTGCTGCCATTATAGCCTTCCCAGCAAGCAAATATGCTTCAGGGTACTAAACCTCTAACTTGGTTATTATTTAGTAGGGAGGTTTTCTCTCACACATCCTCCAAATATTAAATGGTTAAAGAATTCTTTGAAAAGTGTGCTGTAAATCATTATTTGGCTAGCTTTTCTTTAGCCATCTGTGTTAGATGGATGTCAGTCTTGCTTATAATTATTACATCTCCTTTTGCGAAGCTGTACCTTAATGTTACATCTGTATGCTAACTTGGTTGTGGAATAACTTAGTGCTCAGGAGAGAAAATAACCTAAGAAAAGAGGTACATTTGCTCCTAAGTAAAAGTAACTCCTTAAAAGGCACCTATATTTTGCTTCCAAAAAGTTTTATAGCACCCATCATTTCAGTTTCACTCACTTCTGGCTTTTCTACTTGATTTTCTACAGTTGCCTTTATTCATACTGATAATGCAACAATTTGCACTTGTACAAAGCAAAGGAGGATTGATGATCCGAACAATACATTAAATCCAAATATAGCATCAACAAAATGGCTTTGTAGATTAATGATGTTATTTTTTTAAGGGTCTAATGGGTAAAAACAAAACTGAAATGATGTCACAAGCATAAATAGCACATTATACAAAAAGTATGCTACCAAACAAAGTCTAGTGAAATCTGACATACACAAAAAAGTGCCATATTCCTAAACATGTTGGAACACGTCTGACTGCAGTTCACTGAAAGTTGGAAAAAAATTATGGGGTGAAAATATGGCACAAAGTTTATTCTTTTTGTACTAAATGAGTTGTCTGAAATATATGTTTTTCAGTGCTTTTGTACATAGCATAAGTAAAGTAGCAATGCTGACTGGTTTGGGTAGAGTTTACTAAGAAAGCTTTCATAATTCATTTGTTTCACAATAGCCACACTTACCCTGTTCAGTGTTGTGAGGGAGCCCGAAGCTATTCCAGCAAAGCAACACACACACACTGACCAACAGGCTATATAAACTGTGTATGTAATCATTTTTCAAGGAGACTAAAATGCATCAATAGACTAATTTATTGACTTTGTGTGTCCATATCCCTTTTTAGTGCAGATGTGTTAGTTTTCACTGTAACATAACTCTCAAATCAGAGTCACCATTGCACCCCTAAGTTTAATGACTGGCCTCAAGTACTGGCAAGGCTTCCCTCACCTGCCTCTGGTGCTCAGCAATGAGACAAAGAACAAGAACATGCAAGGTCTCACAACTTCCTAAAATTCAAGTCAATCATCTCCGAATCTACAACCTTTTCTCTCTTATTAGTGTCACCAACATTTGCATACAGGGCAATGCTAACAGGTAGATAAACAGATTTGCAGTTGGACATAGACAGATGGATTTTTTTGATGAGGTGGAGACACTGAATAGTTACAGAGATATGCAGACAGGCAACTGTTAACAGGCCAACCACTTACGATACAAAGCTAAGAATTATCTAAGTACACTGCTTTGACACTGACATCAAACTGTTTAGAGTTTCTGAATACAGTTACACACCAAAACAAAAGACTGAGATAATAACAAAGAAGGGACGGTCCTTTCTTTGCCAAAACATGAATGCATAGCCTTTGGTTTACAGGCCTGCTTCTTCAAAACTATTACAGGGAAAGTTACTTCTGAAACAGTCTGCTACCACTGCAAATCCTAACAGATCAGCACAAAAAAGTCAGGTCTATTGCTACTATTCTTTAAAACTTTCATCATTTCTTGTCATGCTACCATGGCAACAAGAGTTCCTTCAAGTTGTTATGGCAACCAGTGGGAATCTAAAGATGGCACATGTGCAAGTATATGTTCACACACACACACACACACACACACACACACACACACACACACACACACACACACACACACACACTGCTCTAAGTATTCTGAAGAAGTTCTAAATCCATTTATTGAGACCTCACAGATGGCATGGAGCTAATAGCAAGAAACTGTCACTTTGTTCTAACATTACTGCATTACTATACTGATCTTATAACCTCAGTCCTGCTAGAGGAAAGATATCAAGTTAATTATCCTGTTCCTTCTTGAAGCAGGGTGATGAAGTACATTCTAACATTAAGAAAGGTGACATGTGAAACAGTATATTGTTGTCTCTAGCTGAGCTTCAGCCTTAATGTTTTATGACCCCAAGCATGCTATATTTTCATCTTGGATCTTTATTTCTTTGCCACAAAAATATTAGATGACAATCTGCTTCCTCAATTCACACACTCAAGTACAGAACAATGACTGCTAAACTGTACACACTGCAACTCCAATCTAAATAGACACTAATTTCTTTGAAGTGCATGGATATAAAGCACAGGTACCACTTATCTGACATCAGTAAACATATGAGCTCACTGAAGATGGCAAATGCAGTAAGTCCTTGTGCAAGGGCAGGATTTCAAATGCTTTTATTGTGTGTTATGACTGGATATCAGAATGCAAAGTGATGTTAAAGGCAGCTTACAACTCCAATATTCTGAATTGCTTGTTTTCACTTTAGGATCAAAATTAAGACTCAGTTTTTGGAGAATATTAATATTCTCCTTCAGTTTCATATTGCAGAAATGTTAAGGTGCTTCTATTATAGAATCACAGTTTTTGTCAAACAGCAGGCTGTCCTCACACTTCACAAGAGTAAAGGCCACCCAGTAATTCACAAACAAGGGAATAAGCAGTGTCAACAATAACCACAACCTTCTTCCACTAGCAAGCCATACAGCTCGTTAGCTTTCTATCAGATCTTCCTCACAGACCCAGGATCTCTGGTTTGGTTCCTAGATGGGACGCCTTTCATATTCTTCCTCTGACATTTGGGCTTTTGCTGTGGTACCCGACTTTCTCCTACATCCCAGAAACATTGTCCAGGCAAAACAGCAATCCTGCAAACTGCCCATTTGCATGTTTGTTTCCTGTACTAGCTTGGCATATTCATCCAGCATAACTAGGTATGAAACATATATGGGCAGCTTGGAGTAACAAACCAATCAGCATGATCCTTCTTTTATGTTTGTAGCTTAACAGATTAGTATCTGATCATGTCTCTTGGTGGTCTAACATTTGTCAGAAAATACCAAAACTGAGCTTTAAATAACATGGTGCTACAAAATTCTGAGTAACCCCTTTAAATCATTATTTGATTACAGTTTGCCCACATCACCAACTTCAGTAGAGATGTGACTACATCAGTGACTGAGAAGTAGAAAGCAGCAGAAAGGAATAATTCGTAGACACTTGACATAATCAATACAGATATTACAGTTGCAACTTGAAGTTGTTCCACTGTGTGTATGTTGGACAGTAGTAAACCTCTTTGCATGCACACAAAGGAGGTGATGAGAGGTTTTGTATTAATGTAACCAGGGAAGCCACTAGCTGTAAACTTGAGATACTGAATCAGTTATTGTACTTACACTATAGGGCAATGTTTGTTTTTGATTTGAGGTGTGTGTTTTATGTAGAAAAAAAACAAAAAGGAAAGTCAACATCAAGATATTTGAGTACAAGTTACTGTATCTGCCAGATCAATTGGTGGATTTTCTGTCTAGCCTGAAAAAAAAAAAAACCTTTGTGGTTTGCTTCAACAATGCTTAGGAATATTAATGTACTTCCCACATAATAAACAATGTTTGCATTTTGCAAAATATTTTTTTGCATGAGAATTTGCCTCATTTTCTGTGTACTGCGTGAATGATTATATATAGGTTCATAGGTTCGTACTAGGCTATCAGTCCTAGGGCCTATACAAGCCTAGCCATAACAATTCCCTGGCTACTTCTTCCCACACTATTTACTTCCCTGGACCCCTGTCTAGCAGGGCGATACTGAATCAGTTATTGTACTTACACTATAGGGCAATGTTTGTTTTTGATTTGAGGTGTGTGTTTTATGTAGAAAAAAAACAAAAAGGAAAGTCAACATCAAGATATTTGAGTACAAGTTACTGTATCTGCCAGATCAATTGGTGGATTTTCTGTCTAGCCTGAAAAAAAAAAAACCTTTGTGGTTTGCTTCAACAATGCTTAGGAATATTAATGTACTTCCCACATAATAAACAATGTTTGCATTTTGCAAAATATTTTTTTGCATGAGAATTTGCCTCATTTTCTGTGTACTGCGTGAATGATTATATATAGGTTCATAGGTTCGTACTAGGCTATCAGTCCTAGGGCCTATACAAGCCTAGCCATAACAATTCCCTGGCTACTTCTTCCCACACTATTTACTTCCCTGGACCCCTGTCTAGCAGGGCGATTGACGTGATCCCCGGGGTGAATTTCCTTTCTCCCATCCAATCGTCAAGGTTCCTTTTGAAGAGGGCCAAAAAGGAACTCTGCTTGACATGTATGGGTAATCTATTCCAGAGTCTGGGGAGTCTCTGGGTCAGGAACCTATCCCTCCAGCATGTTTTGTTTATTGTGATGACAAGGTTTAGATCCCTGGAGCGTGCGGCTCTGAGGGATTGGGATTTCTTTAAGTGTAGCATGTCCAACAGCTCTGGGTTTGACATGACCTTGTATGTTAAGCAGAGATCGCCTCTGAGTAGACGATATGCGACAGATTATAGCTGGAGTTTTTTAAGGCGGTCAGCATAGGGCATCTGCTTTAGGCCTGTGATTTTTTTAGTTAAGTATTTCTGCAGCCTTTCCAGTTGTTGCAGATGTCTTGAGAGGTACATACCAAATGGGGCGTTGTATTCTATAATGGGTCTAATGAGGGATGAGTACAGTGGGACAATTACCTCCTTTTTTCTGGATGAAAAACCCTTAGTAATGAGGTGTGCCACATAGAAGGATTTCCTGACTGTTGTGGCAATGTGGTTATCAAAGGTGAGACCACTGCCCACCTGTGTCCCTAAGTCTCTTATCACACTTTCGGTGTTTAGTGTACTGCCACCTATATGGTAATTCATGGATACATGTTTTTTCCCAAAGGGGATAACTATACATTTCTTGGCATTGAGCTTGAGCCCATGGCTCTGGCACCAAGCATTTGTTTCTGTAAGGCCATTTTGTAGAGTATCCACATCATTTGAGGATTCAATAACGGCTCCCAGTTTGCAGTCATTTGTGAACTTTGTTAGCCAGAGTCCCTTAGTGTTGGCCTGTACTTCAGAGAAGTAGATGCCAAGCAAGAGCGGTCCCAGGACTGAACCCTGAGGTACTCCACTTGTCACTTGTCTGGAGCTGGATTTGGAGTCGGCTACTTTAGCAGTGTAGGTTCTGTCAGTAAGCCAGTTAGCAACCCATTGGGTGACGTAGGGATTAATGCCCAGCTTAGTAAGTTTATCTATGATTCCAGAGTGGGGGATGGTGTCAAAGGCCTTGGCAAGGTCTAGATAGGCTGTATGGACCACCTTACCCTTGTCTATGGCTCTGGAGACTGATTCAAAGAAGTCAATCAGGTTTAGGAGACAAGATTGGCCCTTCACGAACCTAAACTGGGTGGGGTACAGTGTTTGAAGGTTGCCAATGTCTTTGTTTATAAGTTCCATGATAATACGCTCCATGGCCTTGCAGATAAGGCTTGTCAGACTGATGGGATGGTAGTTACCAGGATCCAAGGTGGATCCCCCCTTGTGGAGTGGGATAACTGTAGCTCTGCGCCACTCAGTGGGCACAAAACCTGAGGTGAGGCTATGATTAAACATGACACTTAGGTGAGGTACCAGTTCATATTGTAGTTCATGTAGTATACAGCCCAGGATGTCATCTGGTCCCATGGATGCTGTATTCTTAGCTTTGGAGAGTGCATTTTGTACCTGTGTGGTTGTTATTACTGGAATTTGGCAATCGTCTGGTATTGAGATGGGCCATTTAGGGGGTGATAGGAGGGGTGAAGTTGGCACTGAATCGATCTGCCAGGATATTGGCAATATCCTTGGATCAGTATATTTAATGCCATTCTGTTTTAGTTCAGGGCAGATCTGAGCATTGCCATTTAGATTCTTGACATAGTTATAGAATGCCTTGTGGTTGTCTTTGGAATCTTTGGCAATTTTATTTTCATAACTAGCTTTAGAGGATTTTATGAGGGATCTCAGTTTCTTACTGAGGCTGGTAAGGGAGTTTTTTGCATCCTGGGATATTCCTCTTTTCTGCAACAGGTTCTTCCTTTTGCTGTAAAGTTTGTTTATGGCAGGGGACCGCCAGATTGGCTTCCTTTGTTTTGGATGAGAGCATCTTGGTTCTATTTGGGATGGCACGATTCATGCATGAGTGGATGTGCTTGTACAGTACCTTAGTGTAGGATTCAGCAGTTGAACTTTCAGTTCCCGTCTGCATGGGTGTCATGATGTTTGTCACTTCTGACTTGAGTATCATGAAGTTGGCTTTGGAGAAGTTTTTTATGGAGGTTTCCTTACTGGGGGGTGGGGGTGGGATGTGGATGTTAAGGGTGATTAGCTTATGGTCAGACCTGACTAACAAGGGGGTGACCACAGGTGTGGAGCATTGATTTCCCATGTTGGTAATGACCAGGTCTAGGATATTGGAGCCCCTGGTGAGACTATGATTTAGTTGATCCAGGGCGTTGGAATTTATGAATTCCAAGAACCGTTGGGCAAAGGTGTTGGTACATGAGTAGTTTTCCCAGTTAATGGCAGGGTAGTTAAAAAGTATTAGGGTGTATGGTTGTATCTTAATATTTTCTAGCATGTTTAGAACGGTGTAGTGAGAATCTTGGGGTATGGTGGGGGATCTGTAGATTGCAGTCTTACCTAGTGTTACTTGCACCTGGAGAATTTCAGACGCATTGTGTTGGGCAACTAGCCTGGTGGTGTGAATATCCTTGGTGAATATTGACACTCCTCCACCTTTAGTGTTTCGGTCCTGGTTTGGTGGCCAAAAAGTGTGGTAAGAGTTGTAGCCTGGTATTGCAGGGGTGCTCTCTGGAACCTTGAATCAGGTTCTCAGTTACTGCACAGATATCGATGTTCTCCATTTTTAGGAGTGCCTCAAGAGAGTGCATTTTGAGGTTTAGACTTCTAGCATTGAGTAGCATTACCTTCAGATTTTACATGCTTGTACCTGTTACGGTGGTGGTTTTGTCCTTTGAACTTTGCCTAAAAAAAGGCACTATAGGGGTGGCAAGAGCCTTAGCCAGTAACCTGAATCCCAGGGGTGACAGGTGCAGACCATCTTTGGCAAAGCATCGTGGTCTGTCAATCATGTCGTCCCAGGCAGACAGATATTGGATCCCCTCTGAATGACACCAGAATATTAGCCAATTGTAGAAAGTCAATCATTTTGTCCTTATATTGTGGTATAATTCTGGGTGAAGACAGGATGCTACTCAGGGCTAGGGTCATACCTGCCTGGGCCACATGATCGGCGAGCTCTTCCATGTCTCTTTTCATGTAGTCCAGGGAGGTACGTCTCAAGTCATTCACTCCAACATGGACAATGACAGAGTCATATTTGTACTTGTTGTGGGGTGACTTGAGTGCATGCATTATGTGGCAGATCCTGGCACCAGACAGGCAGCTGACTGTAATTTTCTCCTTGCTCAACCTGGTGAGAGGGACATCAGTGTGCAGGACTAAAGTGTTAGGTACATTGTCTTACCTTAGGGGCTGTTGCTGGGTGGCACATTGGAGTTGTGAACTATGTGGCACTTTGGTTGTGATTGGTGTTTGTTTGCGTTTCAGCTTCAGAGGTCCTTGTTGCTTGGGCAGGTTACAGTTAAGGGCCTCTGTATATGTGTATTTAGTGTTGCTATGTGTGGGTGTTGGTGGTGTGGGTTTAGAAGGGCTATGTGTTGCTTGAGGTGTAGTGTGGGTGTTAACCTTCTCCTCTTGACTGTCTAGCACAATCTTGGGTGGAGAGAGCTTTGCTTCCATTTTGGCTGTGTAAGTGCATCTCTCACAGGTTGTAGTGTTGGGAGGTAGGAGGAGAGGGTTGTCTGTGTACATGAGGCAATTGCTGCATTGCCCCAGTATGCCCAGATTCACCAGGTGGACAGGAGAAATCACCGGAAGCTGACCCTTGGACATGCCTGGTTTGGTGCTTTTTTTTTTTTTTTTTTTGTAAAGTACAGGAGCTATTTTCCCTTACCTTAGCAAGGTACTTTGCAATTATAGGCTGTTTAGTGCCTACTATTAATTTCTCCTTATTAACAAGGAGAGTTGAGTGCTTGTATCAGTTTAAGGCTTCCTAGTGCTTTCCAGCAGGTATTAGAGAAAGTGCTAGTCACAGGGATGCTTAAAAGTAAGATGAAAAAAATGCACACTGCAGTGTGCACTAGAGAAGTTAGATATGAATGTAGGTAACTTAAGTTTTACCTGTTTAAAAAGTTAAGGTTTAGTGGAGAGTTACTATTTTTAAAACAGCAAGATCAATTGAAAGGGTTGGTCACTTTTGCATTTTGGTACTATGGAATACAGTAGGATGGCCAATAAATTTAAATAGTTGAAGGGGAGGGATTTCAAAAATGATGATTTTGTGATTACTCACACAAGCCAGTGAAAGCAGAGAGGAAATGAGATATATGGCCAGATTAACATAAAAGGCAGGCAACTAGAAAGACAGTGGTATTTAACAAGACAACTGTAACTGGATGGGAGGACGGGAAAAAAAATTCTGCCGGACTCGGAAGAGAGAGAGCTGTGGTCTCTCTTGAAGTTTTAATATGCTGTTAAAGCAGAATGCAAGTAAAACACAAGGTAAAGAAAACAAACAACAGTATTCAAAATATAGAAATGCAATAAAGTAATACAAAATACAAAAAATAAAAGCAAACTAACCTTTCCTTCACAGCAAAGTGTAGCAGAATCTGGATGAGCCTTTTTGGTATTTAATCAGTTTGTTTCAGTCTGGTGTAGTGCAAGTCTCTGTGCTGAGTTTGTATATATCTCTGCTTACCAAGTGTGTTCTGAGGTGAGAAAGAAGCCTCCAACTTAATTAAATACTTACACCTCTGACATACTGAATCATTTTGAGGTAGCAAATAAGAGCTTTCGGTAAGCATGAGGCAGTTACTACACTCTCTCAAAATACCTAGTCCGATCAGGCTGCCTAGAAAAGGTGAAACAGCTAAGTCCATACTGGCCTGAGAGGAGGATATGGGCTAAGATATAAAAGAATGGGCTCTGACTACTGCAGTAGTCAAATGCAAAACAGAAATGTAAAAGTAAACTGTGTAGGATAAATAAGGAAATCAGTAACAGTGGGAAATTTAAACAAATGATTTTACCCTGTAGGCTAATGTGGGTTGTCTAGCTTAATAGCTCTGAATACACTAATAGCTATAGATAATCTGAATGAGTAATTTCAAGTGCAATAATAGTATAGCGGTCAGCCAGTAATAAAGGAACATCACAAAGATAATCTTGTACTCTCAAGTGTAGTACTGTGAACAGTAGCTTTAAATACCTAGAATGGGTAACAGACAACACTTGAGTATTATCTTAAATAATGCCAGTACTGAGTAACAGTACCAATGCAACATATTTAAACATAATACCACTACAGTCAGAAAAGCAAAAGTGAACAACAGTACAATATCAACAAGGCACACAACCTAAGAGATTTAAAGAGCAATGCTATTTAAACTTAAAGCACAACAGTAGCAGAACAAAAGTGTTAATTTTAGCAAAGTATTCCCGAGATTGCAGTTAGTAAATTAATAAGCTACTAAAGTCACAATGATTTCCCTGTGTGAAATAAGGCAGTATAAAAAGTTAAGTCATACCAGAAAAGGGCTGTGAAAAAGAAAGCAATAACATTCATATCATATGAAACAAGGATGAGACATTCCGTTACCTCTTGTAGACTAGGTTCCCTTGTTTGATACCCAATATGATAAAGACTGGCTTGTGCCACTTAACTTGTGCAGCAGCACTCTAAACTGACCTAGCCTGCTGGTATTTAAAGTCTGTAAGGCTCTGCCCTGCAGAAGCCAGACAACCAAAATGCAGCCAATGCTCCAGCATTAATTAGCCAATCAAAATCAAGCACTCCTATGCCTCACTGGAACCCCACCTTATGCTGCTGTCATGTGGAAGCCTCTGCTCTCACAAAAGTTTGGAGCACCGTAGACCCAAATCCTAGGAAATCATGAAGTCATTGTAGTGTGAAGAATCAGTAGAAGCCAAGGTGGAAAAGGGCTATGTAGGCTTCTCCTCCTACTTTGTAATCTTTTTTTGGAGTAAGACCAGCATTAAAGAGCAATGAATTGAGCACGCCTCCTTGTATTTAAAGTCTGTAAGGCTCTACTACTGCAGAAGCTAGCCAATCATGCAGCCAGTGCTTCCACAGAAACTGGCCAAGCAAAAATCAAACACTCCAATCTCTCACTGGAACCCAATCTCTCTTCTCACCAAAGGCTGGAACAATACAGAACTGGTCTTACAAAGCAGAAGCTGATGGAGTTCTGCAGCAAAGATGCTCAGAATAAAATAAATACCATACAGATTTTTGATGCAAGGGCAAGGTCTCCCCTACCCAGTGGTCTGCAGCAATAGTAATGTCTTTCGGCTTTTCCTGGTTAGGGGTCGCCACAGCAGAATGCCAGTCTGCTTATGATTGGCAGTATATTTTTACGGTGCCGAGGTGCCAGCCTGACACCCAACCTTCAATGAAGGCACACCCATTCACACACATACCTACCTGCATGTCTTTAAATGTCACTCAACCATGGGGAGGACATGCAGACTCCACACAGAAGGCGCTCCCAGCTGAGAATCGAGCCGGAAAACTTCTTGTTGTGAGGTGACAATGCTAACCGCTGCACCACTGTGGCCTTAAGAGTGGTCTGCAGCAATGACCTAGTTTAATTAAAACATCAGTTTGGTTAACTATCTGCTATGACCTAGTTTAATTAAAAAGCTGTTTGCAACAAAGTTAATGGAGTCATGTCAGGGAGAGCACAAACTAATAGTCAGTGTACTTGTAACTGAAGAGGACAATATTAAATAATAGGTTATTTTGAGTCTAAAACTAATAATAGGTTATTACGAGCACCAAAAGGGAAATTGGCTAGGCTTAAAATGGTCAGCAAGGGCAGCTAGCTTAGAATTTACCTATGAACTAAATGTTTGTTTACCAACAGAGAAAATGAGCACAATATAATGGCTGTTTAGAGACAATCTGTTTCAACTCATTAAAGAAGTTTATGACTTGTGTATATTGACTGGGGTGTAAAAAATATGCATTTATGAGGCAGTGTAAAATATCAATGTTAATGTACTGTCTGTTGCAGAAATGTAGCTTTGAGAGAAACTCAAAGGCTTTAGAAAGAAGAAAAACTCATAGTGGTGAAAGGAGTCTTAAATATAAACTTAATCAAAGCTGCAGATAATTGGTCTTTATAGTAAACAGTGATGTCAAGTGTGTGTATATGCACATGTGGGAAATGTTTTTTTTAAACTTATTTTTGCATGGTATACTTCATTATGTAGTAGTTTCAGTGATGGTTAGATCAACTGTGTACAGAAGATCAGCTAGGTGAGGCAAAGGGGGCAGATGTCCCTGGTGAAAGGTGTTAGATCATCAGAAGTCAACTGATCAGTGGTGCATTTATTTCTGTACCGACATCTCTGAATGCTGGTAAATATATATTGTTTTTGCAATCAGGATGGAAGCAAAGCATTTTCTTCAACACATTGAGTGTGGTGTGACTTGTAGCAGAAAAAAAAAACAGATCTGGTGTTAAGACTTCTGAGAATGAGGAAGAGCACATGACCAGAGAAGGGACATTTTTTTTGGTCTTCAATTTAAAGTTGAGTGGCACAAGCTTGAGGTTTTGGTACTGGGTGCAACATGAACCAGCTATGGCTCTAACTCTGCGGTAGTGTGTTGGGTACAGTGATCAGTGTTTTGGTGCTGTGTTACAATGCTGACTGACCGCCAACAATCCGTTGTATGGCAGAATGACATATCTCCCCAACTACCTGTCTCCATAGGGGTTCCCCAAGGATCCATCCTTGGACCCCTACCTCTTCTCTGTTTATACCAATAATCTATCCTCTGCCACCAAACATGGCACACTCATCCAATATGCAGATGACTCGACCATCATCTGCTCAGCCCAGTCCCTACCCAAACTGCAAAAAGTCACACAGGAAGCCTTTTCCTCTGTTGAAACATGGTTATCCGATGCCCAATTAATACTCAACCCAAACAAAACTAAACTACTCATCTTCCAACCCACCAAACATACTCAAAAC
Source organism: Protopterus annectens (assembly GCF_019279795.1). Lineage (NCBI taxonomy): Eukaryota > Metazoa > Chordata > Ceratodontiformes > Protopteridae > Protopterus > Protopterus annectens. Next base: position 506,775,031 of record NC_056748.1, read on the forward strand.
AACTCTCACTTTAACATCACAGCAAAAGACAACACCACTATATACCCAACTGAACACACCAAATTGCTAGGAGTGGAAATAGACAATAAACTAAAATTTGACATTCACATATCCATGACCATAAAAAAAGTCCACAAAAAACTGGGAGCATTATACAGAAATAAACAATTTCTCACCAAAGCAGCAAAGATTTCAATAGCAAATTCCCACCTTATCTCCACCCTACTTTATGCCTCTCCAGTATATACCAACCTAAGGCAATGTGATCTAAACAAACTAGAGACCTGCTACAAGAAAATCGCCAAATTCACCACAGGGGCATCCTACCGTAGTCACCACTGTCTCCCACTTGCTGAACTGGGCTGGCTTGAACTCCCTCACCTCCTTTAGTGGTATCAACTCTCACTCGCCCACAAACTAGTAAACCATCCACTAAATGTCCCATCCCTCCAGAATCTACTCCAACCCTATCGCACCACCAGACCACTAAGATCCAGCAACAAAAATCACTAGCAGATCACTAAAGCCAATAACTCTGCTGGTGAAGCACTATTCTCTTGCGTCATGGCCAAATTATGGAACTCACTCCCACCCACAATTACCTCGTACCATCATGCACCAACTTCAAAACTTTATTAAAAGCGCACCTAAAAACATGCTGGCTATGCCCTTGCAACTCCCACTCTAATATCATCCACCCCATCCAACTACTACCTTTCTTTCCACTCCACTAACTACCTTGATTATAGCAAGCTCAGATGTTCATAAGCCTAGTACTTATTATACAGCAGGAACTTCTCATTGTTATATTTGTTAATGCCGGCTATGTACTTCACAGATAAAGATTCTAGTTGTCTACTAATGTACTATGTTCTTCATCTGTAAATATGTTGTAAGTAATTTCTATGTTAAATTGTTAATCGCTATGTAATCCAATGTAACTACTGTCTGTTTATTTTACTGTGGAGCTTTTCTCCACGGGCCTCCGCTGAAAATGGACCCACGTCCAGTCGGACAGTCCCGGTCAACAAATTTAAATAAATAAATAAAATAAAAATAAATGCTGACTTGGCAATCATTCCAGGAGATAAAGGGAGGCTAGAGATGTATCCTTCAGTGTTAGACTACTGGTAGAATCATCTGTAACTTGAAGTAGTAGGATATACAAAGTAGGATGAGGTGAACAAATGGGGCTGTACAGTACCGGGGTGGGGGGGGGGTGACCACTTGATAAGGCTGCTGACAGCAAAAATGTACAAGTTCAGGAGTGATGACTAGTAAGTTAAAAGCTGTGTGCAAAGTTAAATAACTTTAAGAAAATACCCAGTGTTCCGGAGTGAAGATCCTGAAGACATTAGCAGCTGAATGCAAACAGACCATTATTGTGTCTACATTCCACTGAACTTTTCACCACTTTTTTTATAATTTGTGTTTCTGTGCTGTGATACCCCACAATGCTATTGGAAATTGGAGACATGGTGTTTGGTATGCAAACTCTGTTAATTGGCTGGCCATGTGTCTATTTGTCAAAAGCCTTTGTCCATCTTTTCAATGTCTGCAGAAAGAGAGGTATGGATCTTGTTCTCATAAAGCATTGTCTATGTCACAGGAAATAAATACATTTCATCAAGCATTTTGATCACTCCATGCAGATTGAAAGCCCAAACTTTCATCTCAGTGCGTGTATTAATTTGGTAAATATATTCTACTTTTCCACATTAAATCCAATAGTGGGAATGAAATTAGTCTGTTTATGACAGGGGCCAATTTGCTGCCTATAAGATCAGGCTTTGAAGGATGACATATAGAATTCTAGAGGGTCAGTCTCGAGAATGCACAAAACTCTGTAAGGATTAGTGTATTTCCAACAAAAGTGTACAAGGCTATTTCCAGTAAGTCTTTACAGATCCAAAGATGTTTTGTTAGTCAGTAATAGTTTTCCTCTGCCTAAGCCATCTTTTGTAAGCAGGGTCATTAATAAGGAGGTTTATGTACAATTTGATTCTTTTCTGTATACTTGCAGTGTTCTTGACCCATATCATCTTGGGTTCAGAAGCTGCAACAACAATGAGATTGGAGTCGCTCATTTAATGACTTGATAATGAGGGATTCATCTCTCAGCAGGATATTTCAACAACACAGTTCTCAAATGGTTTGCCCCTTGAATTCATACTTCCTTATTGCAATGCCCACAATGCAGCGTTCAACTCCTCATCATAGGTGAGAGATCTGAAAACATGGGCAATAAAATCATAAAAAATGAATTCTGAAACTCTAAAGATCCAAGCAAGTGAAAATGGTTGTAACTGTATACAACAGTCCCAGTCAAAGGAGGAAATACCCAGTGTTGGTGTGTACTGACTAACAGCAAAGGTAATGACATTGTAACAGGTCAGCACCACTTTTTCAGGATCATTACCATGGCATTCCAGAGGGATCTGGGGCAGAACAGGTACAAATTCTGAATCTTTACCATTGCATTTCAGAGGCTCCTGATCCAGAATATGAATAATTTCAGGGCCATTACCATTAGATTGCAGAAGGAGGTAATCAGGTACAATTAATTTGGTGCTGTTAATACTTATGTAAATCCCAACACTGGGCTACTTCAAGAACAGGTAACCTAACCGTGGAGAGTTCCACAATGAAATGGATCAGGAGGTCATCTAAACTAGTGTCTGGCTCCATATCTAAGCCAGGCTTGACTACACTGTCCAGTTAGATCAGCTCCAACAAGCGTCGTCCTTTGATAAGCAGCAGGTTAACAGCCTGAACACATTTGAATTCCGTCAGTCAGGAGGAAGTATCCAAATTCTAATTCTCGTAATCAGCTTAAATACTGTTGTCATTTACAACTTCTTACATGTTCATTCTCATATTCCTCCATTCATCTTCTATTATATACTACAGCTTCCACAACATCACTGCTATAACCTCTTAAAGTCTTTCCTAGCTTTAAATCTAAGTCATTATCTGAGTGTTTATCATTTATATTCACCTGTACTACGTCAGCTATAGTTGTACTACATTGCAACTAGTTTAAGTGTGTATCAAGTGTGTGTATACATTCTAAATGTACTACTGTTTTAAGAATGGTTTCCTCCATCTGTGCTGTATATACTCAAAATGTGTGCAGATCAGGCTTTGAAGGATGACATATAGAATTCTAGAGGGTCAGTCTCGAGAATGCACGAAACTCTAAGGATTAGTGTATTTCCAGCAAAAGTGTACAAGGCTATTTCCTGTACAGTCTTTACAGATCCAAAGATGTTTTGTTACAGTCTGTAATATTTTTCCCCTCTGCTTGGACCCAGTGGACTTTCCCAAAAAAACAAATGCCAATAAATCAACCAACCAGCCAATAAATAAACAAAGCATACACTCCTGTTTTGACATTAGTAACAGCCATACCTCTCAACTTCTTATTGCAAGAAATCTGGACAAAGCCTGACAAAATGGGGTGACAAAGGCCCAAAAATAGGGAAATTTGCTCTTATAAACTTAGAAAGTTGTTAGAATAACATGATTTGTGTTGCCATACATTTTCTGAAGGATATCAAGTCTGGAACTCAAATGATTATCATCATTTATTGACTTCAGTCCTTAAATCATTCCAATAATTTGTCAAAAAAACAGTTTTTATGTGGAACAGACCAAAAATATGAGGCAAAAATCTGGACATTCTGTGAAAATCTGTATGGTTGAGAGGTATGTTAACAGCTAAGGGTACAATCCTAACATTAGTTGCAATTTACAATATAATCCTGATGTTAGTTGTAATTAAGGGTGCATTTCCAAAGTTTTTAAGTGTAGAGTTTTGTCAGTTGTAATTTATGGGTACAGCCTTTATGTTAATTAAGGGTACAGCCTTGACTGGACATTAGTTATAAGAATACAGTCCTGATCTTACTTACATATAATGAAGGTTCCAGTTCTGATATTAGTTAAAATTATGAGTACAGTCCTGACATTCCTTTTAATTAAGGGTACATTCCTAATGATAATTATAATTAAGGGCATAGTTCTTACTCGTTTGCACTGAAGTACTGGACTTCATGTCTGCTGACTCTGTTTTAAGTAAGACTGTGTGATACTGTAGAATGTCAAGATTTCCACCAATAAGGGAGTAACTGAATATAGCAATAACCCACGCCTGGGTGTGGGTAATGCTAAATTTACCCACGGTTGGCGTGGTTTGGTCCGAGGCCGGACCAAACAAAGCCAACCGTGGGTAATTAGCATTACACACCCAGAAGTGGGTTATTACTATTATACCATGACATTATTTAAGAAAAGAAACTGTTACTTTTCTTAAATAATGGCATAGTATAATGCCTGTTTACTGCCCTTCCGCAGATGTCTGGCATCCGCGGTAGTTCTGATGTACTGCGCCTGCGCGGTACATCAGAGTTGAGCAAAAGCAACGGAGAAAGCAAGATCTCCGTTGCTTTTTCGTCTCGCTATGTTAAATGAGTTTAACATAGCGAGACAGTTAAAATAAACGGACATCCCCGTTGCTTATTTTAAAACTGTCTCACTATGTTAAACTCATTTAACATAGCGAGACACTAAAAAAAGCAACGTTGATCTTGCTTTCTCCGTTGCTTTTTTTTAAAACAGTGTCTCGCTATGTTAAATGGGTTTAACATAGTTAGACAGCTTTAAAATAAGCAACGGAGATCTCCGTTGCTTATTTTAAAGCTGTCTCGCTATGTTAAACCCATTTAACATAGCGAGACAGTCTTTTAAAAAAATGAGTTATACTAATGGAAAAAAGTCCGGGCGACCGGACCTTTTTCCATTAGTATAACTCGATTTACAACGGGCACGCTGGCCAATCAGCGTGCACGTTTTTGGGGGGGTCATGGTATAATACTCAGTAATTACAACAAATGTGCTCATCTCTCCTTAGATTCCAAAAATCCAAAGGTGTTCCCATTTTAGTTGTTGGCAGTCCTACAGGGAACAACAAATACTGAAGCTGAATGGACATTGCTAACTGCCAGCAATATGCAATACTATTAAGCTAAGCTAAAGAAAGCCAAAACAAGGACATGACCAGACTTATGACATGTAGACCACATAATATTCTTTCCTTTGAATAATTTATTTTATGCAAGAAAGTGTGCTACATTTTTACACCCCTTTATTTATGTTATTGTTACAGACATTTTAAGACTTTTTCCTCAGGGATTCAGGCTGGCTAAAAAGTCAGATAGAAATATATACTATCCATAAGGCTACAGTTGGAAGGGTAGGGGTTGCTTTCTACAAGTTGGTAAAACCGCTACCCAGCTTATACAGTGCACTTCCAATGGGCTCACACCAGTGGAAAGTAGCATCACAAGCAGATGGGAATATCATGCAGCTAAGTGAGGAAAGAAAAAGCAATAAATGATGTCTGGCCCTCTGCAGTGTTTAGCACATCCTGTTTGAGTAGGGAATAAAGCTGTGTTTTCACTGAAGGCACTGAACAAAATTATAAAACAAAAAGCTGCCTACTAGCCACATACAAGAAACAATCAAGTTAGAGTGCACAGTTTTCCTTAATAGGCCTTGGCAGTAGAATATGAGTTAAAATTCCTGGACTCTTATAGTGGAAGAAGGTAAGGCAAAATGTTTAACATGGGCACACAGAAACATTTCTGATGCCATAAAATACAAATATAACAACAGAAAAGATATAAAATCAGAGAGGCATCCAGGCATCACCAAATTGTTCTAATGGTCCCAACTTGTCCACAGTGAAATAAACTAACTATTTAATAAGGGGATTATGAAATGCAAACTATGTGAGGGGGTATTGAAAGACACTATTTTGGAATTTTGGGTAAAAATGTATTTGTGGTCTTTCAGCTACAATCTATAATTATAAGCATAATAGTTTACATTACTTTAGAGTTTTTCATTAAAGAATGCCTTTCAATCCACAAATTATCATCACTGTAGTTGAATGACTTCTTTTCAAGGTGATTTTAGAAGGCTGAAACATGCATGTCCACAACTAGTGGGGTTTGGCTTTATTGGCCTGCATTTGTCCATAAATAGACTTGAAAAAAGGTCAAAGACATTCAGTATTGCCATATATCTGAAACACCTGATGTATTATAGGCTACATGGGATATATGCAAATGATCCTTAAGGACAAGAGGTTTAAGGAATCACACATTGGAAAGTCTAGCTTTGCTATATTTTTCTTTTGGTTTTTAATGATCTTTTCACTCATTGTTTTAGTTTGTTGGTTGGAATATTTTGCAGACACCCTAATGGTTATGGATATCAGCTGGGCACAACAATCCTGTGTTTCTAATGGTTAGCCAAACATTCAACTTATGCTGTACTGACGATGTCATAAAAAGGCTAAAACATGCATGTTGATGGCTAGTTGGGTTTGGCTTTATTGGCTTGTATTTGTCCATAAATAGACTTTAAAACAAAAAACTCATGCACGTATAGCTGAAACACATGATGTCCTTAAATGGTCATTTGAATGTATCCCATGTTGTTTCTAATACAAAAGGTTTGAAGAATCACACAGTGGAAAGTCTAAAGTTTCTAAACCAAGGAAATTGCTTTAATTATTTTAACTGTTCACATTATATGACAAAACAGCTGTCTTGTGCTAATAATAATAAAAAAATAAAATAAAATCAGAAAAAAATTCTATCTGGATTCCTCTAGACAATGGATGGTTACAAACCATAGAACACTTCCTGCTTATTTGAAAACAATGTTCTTCATCATGTGTGGGACAAGCTGCCATTTTACAGTTAAATAATGTAGGAGTGGAATAACATGACAACTGTTCAACCAAACTTCTTTCCGTTTTTCATTGCATCATCGTGATTAAGAAAAGGGTGTGTCTTTTTTGCTCCCCCATAGTTTGAAGCACTTTTTTTCAGATGTTCATGTACCCTGGGAGACAGTTGAACAGATATTTCCTTTTAATTTTACACATATGCTGATCCCCAGTAAGCTCCTTTATTTGCATACTATTTAATTCTGCTGCTCTATGTGCAATTTTTCCCCCCCGAGTCAGCTCAGACTGATGAAAGTTTGCTCGTCACAGACAAGTATACCTCTCAACATGAATCGTGCAGCTCTGCCAGCTCAGTCTTTGCATTTTCTGAGCTAAGTCAAACTGATCTCAGACTTTTGTAGCAAGTTCTGTTCAGAACTGCAGTATTCCTTAAACCTGTCTTTAATAACAAAGTCAGTCTGTGCTTCTTCTTTAGCAACAATTAAATATACTGAATAACTTTTATTGGATTATCTCCAAGTAGAAACTTACTCCTCTTTTCTTTGAAATATCATTTGCAAAACAAAAGAAATCCAATTTCTACAATTATCATATCCAGTTTTCTGCCAAATTGCCCTGTATGGACAATGCTGCTGGTGGTAGTAAGAGAATAGATGCCATGATAAGGAAAATGGTGGCTTTAAATTATTATGTTCCAAAGTTTCCCACTGTACTCAGTAGATAAGTGGATGGGGTGTCTTCCAAGATGGCTGCATATTGATCAACAGCTTAACTTCAGTCTGCAAAAAGACACAGAGATAAGGGCTAATAATTCTGTCAGTTTTAGTAAAATTTAGTTACTGGCTAGTAAGTACACTGTCTGGATGTCAGCAAAGACAAAACATAGAGAACCCAAAAGAAAGTCAGCTAGAAAAGGTAAAGAGGAAACACTGACTGTGAAGAATCCTGAAACCGTTCAGCTAAAAGCAGTTCAAGCTCCAGCTTTGGTACAAGAAATGGCTTCCAGTAATTTAGAGGAAAAATAAAGAGCTTTTCAGATGGACTGATAAAACTGCAAGAATCAGAGGTTGAAATGAAAAAAAGGCTAGTTGAGTATGAGATTGCACAAGAAGAGGTGTTTCAAAAAATGGTAGAGTTAGGGGACAGAGCACACAGAGAAAACCTAAGATTTTCGACTACACCAGAGAAACTTTAAGGAACAGACTATTAATTTTATGAAAGCACAAATAAGCAACTGGACCAGTATTCCACAGCAGTAGCTGTTAATTGAAAGGGCACATTGTATGTATGCCAGAATCAGGCCACGAGAAACCATCTAAAATATGTATTAGTAAAGATGCAATCATAACAGAAGAAAGAGTTGATCCTAACAAAACTGTGGCAGAAGGTCAACATAATGAAAACTGGAGACAGTAAAGTGTTTGTGGATAAATATTATTCATTGTACAGAAGACAGAAGAGAAGCAAATTTATCCTAGCATTCAAGGACTGTTTACAGCCACATGCAAGATTCAAGCTGCTCTATCCAGCTGTCTTCAGAATATTTTTTTCCTGGAGGATCAAAATCATTTTTTGATGCAGAACTGGCTAAGAAGGCAATACAAAAGTTTGTCCAACAAAAAGTGATCCATTAAACAGAAGGGGACTCTGCTTCTCCTGATAATAAAGCTCACAGAGAGACTTTGTCAGTGAAACCTTTTCTGATGTTCCATAAGAAAATGGTTGGAAGACAACAAAAATACTGGAGCTGATACAGTTGCTAGATTTTATTATCATTATTGTAGAATGTAGATTTTTTTTTTACTGTGGAATGCTGCATTAAGTTGTATGACTTCTTTGCTTTGTATGTGTATATGCTAATATGTTTGTCATTGTCACTGGGTCTTTTCTCCCTGAGCCTGCACTGAAAACTTGAACTGGAGTCTGGGGTTGGGAGATGGAGAAGAACAGAAAAAAACAGCAACACTGAAATTCGTGAATACATGTGCTACTTTACTCAGCCCCCATTAGGCCAGTCATTGAATATAATGTCCACTTTGGCATGCATCTGTCAGGACACAAACTACTGGAACACCCAGAGATACCTTACTAAAAGGATATAAGGCCTAAACAACATGTCCTGTATGAACCAAGTCAAAGCCCTGCTGCTATACTCAGTATCCTACAGCCTGCTAAGAGGTGACCTGTATCTGGCATAAAAGGTATCCTCCAATCCAATACTGAAAGATTTACTACACATCAGCAAATCAAATGGCATTAAAATACTCAGTCTAAGGATTTAAACCTCTTCTGCATCATCAATAGTTTGGTTTGGAGGAGTAAGTATATATTGCAGATGATACCACTGTTAAGGAACACTCCCCACTGACATAAAACAAAGTTCATCCCTGTCCATATTCAGGCACAACTCAAATCTATGAATGGGAAATACAAGCTTTAACACAGGAGTGCACATCCTATTATAAATAGATGAAATTCCTAAATGCTTTATTCCCTACATGGGTCCCTTGAAATTATCGTTCATAGTTGTTCTCTTTGGGGTAATATCTGGTTATCAGCCATGGGATGGGTAAGGGCAATCTATAACTAAATAGGATAGGTTATTTTGAGCACAAAAAGAAGATCTGGCTGTGCTTAAAATGGTCCTCAAGGGCAGCTATAATATAAAGCAATCATGTGTGTGTGAAATATGGCATTAAAAAAAGTGCCTGAGAAAGACTGGACTTTAGTTGACTTTGCTAAACTTGTGAAGGGACTGAAAGGTATATTCCCCACTTAATGTCATTAATGTTTGAAAGAAATTAACTGGAAGTAAAACAATTTTTGTTCTTAATATCTGTATAAAACATTTCATGATATAAATTGTATGTTATATAGTAAAGCATTTTCAGTGATCATTGTATGTGATAAAGATACTGAAGTAAAGAAGTATTTTTTTTATTTACAAGCAACTCAAAAAATGAAAAAAAAAAAGAATTCAGTGGTCAAAAAAATCACACAAGAATACTTTAAGTGCCATCAGAATGGTCTGATGAACTTTTTTTAAGGTATATGAAACATTGGCATTACTATGTAAAGAGAGAAGAAAGGCTGGACAAAAACATGTTTAAGTTAATACACTGTAATCTTGGGCTGTTAGAGGGTGTAAAATTTCACTGATTATAATATATGTAGAGCCGAGTTGTTTTCTCTTATTTTTGCATAGGTGAGTGGATTAATGCCCTTGGCTTAATCAAATAATAAGTCTTTTGTATGTATGTATGTGAGCTTTTAAAAAATAAGAGAGCACCGTGAATGTAAAGGAAAGTTTTTCTTTAGCAAATACATGTTCAGTGTGGGTTGAGAAGTCTACAGCTGAAGACAGCTGTACATTCTATTCTATTCTTATATTTCTATGGAGATAAGATTACCATAGGTGTAGGCGATAAATCTCAGGAGTTCTGGGGATTTTTTGCTGATGGAACTGTAAAATTAAAAGGTAGAATAGTAAGCCGCCTTGTAAAAAAACATTGTTTCAATTACTGGGAGTGAATAAGAGATAGCAGCCTTTTTGGTACAGAAACACTTCAGTGCATTTACTACAACAATGTATAATTTAGAAAAAGATAGACAGTGCACTATTTCTTATGGCTAAAAGTTAATGTTTTCTGAAACTATACATGCTATTTTTCACATCTGAGAGGGGAATAACAATAAGATATGAATATACAGCATTTAGTGCAAGCAGAAGCACAGGCTGTAACATGCACCTCAACATGGATAATTTGAATTAAAGATTAAACAGAAGAAAAAACTGAAAGCTTCTAGTATGTAGTAGTACAAATTAAACATCCAACACAAAGCACTACCAACAATGAATATGAAAAATTATGTCCTTTAATAAATAGTTAAGCACTTTCGACCTCTATGGTCTTCTTCAGAACAATACATCAGGAAATACCAGTGAAATAAATACTTACACCAATTAATCACATGATCCCACACAAATGATTAGTAAATACAAATATTTCCTATTTAAAAATGCTTGAAAATTAAATAACACTCTCCTTTTAAATGTCACTCTCCTTTAAAATAATGTTAAAAGCTATTTATTTACAATTGTTGAAATTTTGTCTAAAATGTAATACCACCTTGTAACTGATGCAATTGTTTAAACTAGGTGAATTGTAGGCATGAAACAAAATCTGCCATTTTAATTTTGTGTGTTCTAATTCCCCTTCTGTCTCTCCATTAAAATTATGAGGCATGTGCTCCATATTAGAAAAAACAAACCTTTTAAAACTCTGACATTCAATTAAATGTTTGTCTAAGGCATTGCCAATGTCTTTTGTTTTAACAGCATATTGGTGCTCAGACACATTTTCTAAGTCCTCTGTTGTTCTTCCCAATGTAGAATCACTCACAAGAACAACATCTAACTAAATAAATTACAACTTTGGAAGCACAAGTGAAAAAGCCTGGGGTGGGCTATGTTCTATCAGCCCCAATATCTGTAAAATATGGTCTTCCTGACATACATCTGCACATTGAACAATTCAAACATTTCAAAGTATCCTTCTTTTTTTTTTTTTAAACAACTTTCCTTACTTCCATCTCATAATTATTTTATGTTTTAACCCTTCCTGCTGATAAAGAACGTTTTCTCTCCCAGCACCCTATCACTTATTCACTTGTGGTTAAACTCCATAGGTTGACAGTCACCCTCTTTATACCTCAACTGTTCAAAGAGAAGGTGAGGGGCATAGAAAGGGACCAATCTTGTGTGCTCTTGGGTGAAACACTGTTCTTGTCTGTGTTGTCTCCTACCATCACCCTCTTAACTGTGTCACTAGGATACCCCTATTTACAAACTGTTTAAAAGCTTGAAATTTGTAGTCAATTGTCTTAACCTTACACATTGACCCTTGATGATGATGTGTTTTAAATATGTGGGGTGCATGCTAGAATAATGCAACATGGATAATTGGAAACATTTTTATACCTAATTTATTGAATACAGCTTTTCTCCGTTTGTTACATATTTCAATGTCAAAAAACTAATCCTGGAAACAACATAATGAATGGAAAACTTTAAAACCCTGTACTTTCATTCTTATACATAGAGATAACATTAATGATCGGTGCTGAAAAGCAGCTAGCAAATTTGAAATCTGTGCCATGACTAGTATTACTTCTTTCGGCTTTTCCCAGTTAGGGGTCACCACAGCAGATCACCTGTCTGCTCATGATTGGCAGTGGAGTTTTACGGTGTCGAGAAATCTGTATCAGGACTACTGTATATACATCAGGATATGGTTACAATCATGTTATAGCCAGGTTCTTGTATATGAAGCTGGCTGTAATGAGTATAAACTGCAAGAAAAACCCAGTCAAGCTACAGTTTTCACTGTATGATACCTTAAACCTCCTGTAATGGAGGCCCACAGGATTTATTCTAATGACCCCTTAAGGACATCAAGTGTTTCAGCTACATGGCTTCAAAATGTCCATGACTTTTAATTTTTTTAAGTACCTGAGATACCTCAGGTACAACTAACACTGGGTAAGATGGTGATTCAGGTCGTAGCCTGGTACAGGTCCCCAACCATGTCCCAAGGCTCTCACTCCATATTCCTAACCACCCTGGATAATATTAGGGTCCAACCCAACACTCTCACACTAGGTGACTTTAACTACGTCTTCATCAACTGGGAAAACTACTCATGCACCAATACACTGGCCCAACACTTCCTGAAATTCATAAATTCCAATGCCTTGGACCAGATCATTCTTACCCCCCACTAGAGGAAGCAACATCCTTGACCTGGCTATTACTAACATGGGCAACCATTGCTCTACACCAATAATCAATTCATCCCTGGTTAGATCTGACCACATCTCACCCCCCCCCCCCGCAAAGGTAACCACCATGAAAAACTTCTCCAAAGCTGACTTTGGGCTCCTAAAAATAGAGGTGGCTAACTTCACGGCACCAATGTCAATGGAAAATAAATACATGTCTGCCGAATCATACACCATTGCACTGTATGAACACATAAATAAATGCATGGAACTAGCCATACCCAACAGAACCAAGATGCTCCCCTGCCATTAATAAACTCTTCAATAGAAGGTGAAGTCCCAAGACTGGAAAAACTCCCTTAGCAGCCTCAACAAAAAGTTGATATCCTTCCTCAAAACCTCTAAAGCCAGCTATGAAGGTAGAATGGCAGCAGATCACAAAACCTTCTATAGTTGTACCAAGAATCTCAATGGCAATACCCAGGTTTGATATGGGTTACTGCACAATGATACCTCCTATACTGAGTCAACAGATTTTGCCAATATACTGGCCAACAGATTCAGCACCAACATTACCTCTCTCTCTCCCCTTAAAGGACCAATCACAATATTGGGGGAATGCCAGGCACCCAGCATTACTGCAGCACAGGTTAAAGCTGCATTGTCCAAGGCCAATAATACAGATTCCATGGGACCCGACAATATCCCTGGATGAGTTCTACATTAACCACAAAGTGAACTGGCACCACATCTGTGTGCCTGGTTCAATCACAGCCTCATCTCAGGCTTTGTCCCTACTGAATGGGGCACTGCTACAGTCATTCCTCTCCATAAATGGAAAGCAACTAAAGACCCTGGGAATTATCACCCCACTAGCCTGATGAGGCTGATATGTAAGGCTATGGAGTGCATCAACATGGACCTAATTAACAAGGATATAGGGAATCTCCAAACTGTATATCCCACACAGTTTGGTTTTGTGAAAGGTAGATCATGCCTCCTCAATCTGGTTGACTTCTTTGAGTCAGTCACCAGAGCTGTGGAAGAGGGCATGGCAGTTCATACAGCCTACCTCAATCTGGCAAAGGCCTTTGATACAATTCCCCACTCAGGAATTATTGATAAACTCATCAAACTAGGCATCAACCTATATATCACTAGGTGAGTTGCAAACTGGCTCACAGATAGAACCCACAGTGTGAAAGTAGTGGACTCCAAGTCAGACTGCCAACCAGTCACGAGTGGAGTCCCACAGGGATCCATCCTGGGTCCACTTCTGTTTGGCATCTACTTCTCAAAAGTCCAGGCCAACATGGAAGGACTCTGGCTGATCAAGTTCGCAGATGACTGCAAGCTGGGAGCCATTAACTCCCTAAGTAATGTAGACATCCCACATGAAGGCCTCAATGAGACCAATGACTGGTGTCAAAATCACGGCCTTAAGCTTATTGCCAAAAATGCACCATCATTCCCTTTGGGAAAAACTCAGTTCCCACTAATTACCACATCGATGGGAGCCCACTGAACACTGAAGTCATTATAAGACATCTGCGGACACAGGTTGACAGCAACCTTTCCTTTGACCACCACATTGCCACTGTGGTCAGAAAGTCCTTCTATGTTGCACATCTCATTACCAAGGGTTTTGCATACAGGAAGAAAGAGGTAATCATCTCTCTCTACTCTTCCCTCATTAGGCCAATCATCGACTATAATGCCCCATTTGGCATATACCTGACTAGACACATGCAAGAGCTGGAGTGGCCACAAAAGTACCTCTCGAAGAGGATCCTAGGCCTTAAACACATGGCCTACACAGACAGACTCAAAAAAACTCCAGCTATTCTCTGTCTCATATCATCTACTAAGAGGCGATCTCTGCTTGTCTTGCAAAGCCATGTCTGACCCAGCTCTGTTAGAAATGTTACATCTAAAGAAATCCCAATCCCTCCACAACACATGCTCCAGAGACCTCAACCTCATTACCACACTCAACAGAACATGCTGGAGGGACAGGTTCATAACCTAGAGACTGCCCATGCTCTGGAATAGACTTCCCATACATTTCAAGCAGAGCACCTCACTGGCCTTCAAGAGAAATCTTGATGAGTGGACGGGAAACAGAAAGTTCCCCCCGGGGATCACTTAAGTGGCTCTACTTGATAGAGGCACTGGGAACTAACGTCGGGCAGCACAATGCCAGGCACTTCTATGGACTAGGCTTGTAAAGGCTCCAGGGACATTAGCCTAGTACACAACCTATGAACCTATGGTTACATTCAGACTAATAAAGCAAAACCATCCCAGCAAGAATCTTTAAAGTACCTCTTTCTTTCCCATTACACTTTCAACATTTGCCATCTACCTGAGGAAAATTTCTTTGCAGTCTGCTTGGGATATAAAAGTACCTATGCAAACACTTCCAACAAAAATCCTAAATCATCTACATTTTATTGCATATTTGGGAGCCATGCATATCCTTCCATTATTTTTTTGTGATTCCCAGTCTTTCCTGATCTCCTTTTATTGCTAGCTATCATGCAATATTTTATATGCCTTACTAATTATCCCTTTTTTAACATTAGCTTCTGTTCTACATTCAAATAAAAACTCAACTAATTCAGGTCATTCATTTATTATTATGCTATCCTTTTCTCTTTGCCTTCCATATCCCAGATTGATAGAGTATAGGCAATCTCTAGCCTGTAGGCCAAATGTATTCTTGATCTTATCCCATTCTATTAGCTTTCCATCTCTAATTATCTGTTACCAATTCCTTGGTTCCTTTGCCAGCTTCTCCAGTAAATTCCAGACCCCTCTTGCCTGTTCTATGGTCCTCTAAATGCAGCAATCCCTACCAGCAAATCTCCTTTATCCATTCCCACGTTGGCTGAGATCTTGGTATACTTTCTGCTACTTTAAGAATATGTTATTCTGTATGACTGTTATTTTCCTTAAGAATCTTCATACAAAATCACAATCTTCCCATATTTCTGTTTGCATTATGTATAAGAGCCTTAAATGTGCATCTCTAAAATATCCCTTCAAATCAGATAATCCTAAACCACCTTGTTCTTTTGGATGGATCAACTTATCCCACTTGACTTTTGCCCTCTTTACCTCCCAGATGTACTCATTCAGCTCTTTATTAATTTGTATCCAAAACCTCTCCTCTGGTTAATAACAATATGCCTGACCTGTGTACAAAACTAGAGAGACTAAAAACATTTTTACTGTTAGTATCTTGCAATGCATCTCCATCTGCAAGAGCTTCTATTTTCTCAGTTGTTGTATTAGCTTTTTAACCCACACTTCTAAATACTTCATTTTACCATGTGTCTATAAGTATGGGTAATGCTGAACCAATTAATTTGTGGGGACACAGATTGCATATATAACCTTTGTTATCTTCATTAATTCTATATCCCAGAAAGCTCCAGAACTGTCTCACAATGTTCCACAACACTGATAGTTCTATCAGGTACAAAATAATTGCAAATAAAGCCAACTTTTCTTGTATTCAATATCAGTTGTGTCCTTGGATTTCTCTGTCCATTATTTGCTTTGCCAGTGATTCTAATTATAATGCAAATAACAAAAGGGAAAGATTACACCCCTGCTTATTTCTCTTTTCAGACGCAACTTATCAGAGAGGACCCCACCCACTTTGACTTTTGCCTCCAATCTCTCATATATCCTAATTAACCATATTATTGTACCACAAAAATGCAAATGCTTCCACTGCCCTACTTATAAAATTCCAGCTTACATTATTGATTGCTTTCTCTGCATGAAGACTCGCCTACTACAGTGGTATTTTCTTACATTCTGCTTTCTTCTGGATCATCATTGTAATACTAATATGGTCAAATGTTTGCCTCCCTTCCACAAAACCACACTGATCCATATCTATCAATTTTGACAACATATCTGACATTCTTTTAACCATTACAGGCAGTCCCCAGGGTACACACATCAGATATGCGGACAACCCATAGACAGAAACAGGCTGCTGTAATGCTGGAAATAATGTGAAAAAAGTTAAGATCCTTAAAGTTGCCCAAACCTGTGTGTGGGAGAGATCGGGAGAGTGAGCAATTTGTGAGCGAATGCATGTATGAATGAAGAAGAAACTGTGTGTGTGTGTGTGAGAGAGAGAGTGAGAGCAAGCAAGCGATCCCCCTGCAGGAGTTAAGAGGTGGGTGATTGCATAAGGGGAAGGGGGTTAGTTATGAAATAGGTAAAGAAGGATTAAGAGTGTGTGCGCGTGTGTGTGAGTGAGTGTGTGTGTGTGTGTGTGTGTGTGTGTGTGTGTGTGTGTGTGTGTGTGTGTGTGTGTGTGTGTATTTGAAATTCCACCCACACCTCTGAACCGCTTAGAGCAAGAAATCTGGACAAAGCTATAAGTAATGGGGGGACAAAGGCCCAAAAAAATAGGGATACTTTTTAAAATATTTCTCTTACAAACTTAGAAAGTAGACAGAACAACAGGTTTTGCATTAGCATTAATTTTCTGCCCTGTATCAAGTCTGAAACTCAAATAACTGCCATTATTTTCTGACTACAACCCTCAATGATTTGCCAGAAGTCCACAATTTTATGAGAACAGACCAAAAACATGAGGTAAAAATCTGTACAATTGAGGTATGGGTTTGTGTACTTCTCCTCTTAAATCAAGGAATCTGGATAAGCCTAAAATTAACAAGTGACAAAGGCTCACAATAGGAGCATATTTTAAATGATTTGTGTTTTGTGTATATGTGTGCGTGTCATACCTCTAAACCTCTCAGAGCAAGAAATCTGGACAAAGACATTAATAAAAGTTGGACAAATGCTCAAAAATAGGGATGATTTTAATGAATATTGCTCTTACAAACTTAGAAAGTTGATAGGATAGCAGGTCTTACATTACCATGAATTTTCTGAAGGGTATGAATTCTGAAATTCAAATGTCTGTCATTATTTTCTAACTTCAGTCTTTAATGATTTGCAAATAGACCAAAAATATAAGGCAAAAATCTGGACATTCTGTAAAAACATGTACAGTTACGAGGTATGAGTTTGTGTGTGTGTATGTGTGTGTGTGTGTGTGTGTGTGTGTGTGTGTGTGTGTGTGTGTGTGTGTGTGTGTGTGTGTGTCTGTAAGGCCTCATAAACACTGCATTTAATAACAAGATGCCTTAAACCAGCTATGTTAATAGGAAGTAAGGAGGCATAGGTACAGTATACAGTGTTATGTTTAAGATTTTTTTTTTATTTTGAAGTGTTTCTGAAGTATTTTATATGGAAAGAAAAGTAAAATAAATCCTAAACTGAGGCACACATTTGACTAAGTGACATTTATCAAAAACCATATGTACGTGTTTCAACTTGCATACAAATTTAACTTAAGAACAAACTAAAAAATGGATCTTGTCCTTAGAAGGGGACTGCCTGTATAGACAAAGACTTTATAATTATGGTTTAAAGTTGAAAAGAACCTATGTGAACCTGGATCTGATAGGGTCTTTACTGTCTTTAGATATTACAGCCACCACAACTTTTTTCCAGGATGTTGGTGCTTCCCCTAATTTTAAAATACTGATAAAACCTTTCAAATCTTTATCACTTTCTTGTCTCCTAGCTTCAAAACATCTGCCAGAATACCATCTATTCCTGTAGACTATCCTGCAGATTGGTTATACATCACTATTTTTATCTTGCATCCTGTTATCTTATCTGTTAATTTTTGAGGGTCATTTACCTCTAGCCTTGGCATATTCAAGTCTTCTGTAAATATTTCCATTTGTGTTTTTTTTCTTAATTTCCCTACTTTTCTGTGTTATTTTCATAACATGTCTAAAATATCTGTAATACCCCTACAGCATCTATGGTTATATTGCTTGTGATTGGCTCCCTAAGTAGGGCAGCAATCCCTTCTACTTGCTGTTGTCCAAGTTATCGTACCAAAAGCTTTTGTTCTCTGGTGCTGTTATAAGAAAAGTTGCCAAACAGCAATCTTTTAAAAACTCATGCATATTATCCACATACTCCCTTACTTTCTTTTTAGTACTCTTAAATGGTGCCTCCTCTTGTTCTGTGAGATTCTCCATATTTTGTAATACTTTAACGTTTAAAGCACAAAAACAAACACAAACAGAACTGCAAATCCCCAAATGAAGAAAAACGACTCCAAGCCATAAGTGAGGTAAAGTTAGCACTTTCATTTACTTAATTTAGAAAACTTCTTCAGACTGGTCTGAAGAAGTTTGCTAAATTAAGTAAATGAAAGCACTAACTTTACCTCACTTGTGGCATGGAGTCATTTGTTTTCTTCATTTGGGGATTTGCAATACTTTAACCTTTGCCAGACCCTCTAAAAAATCTTGTTACTTCATAACTATATCTTTTTCTTTTAAACTCCACTTTCATTTTATCCCACTAACTAGCTATGACTTCTGAAGTAGCTTATTTCCCCTCATAACTCCCCTAAATGTTCCACCACCCTTTCCTTAAATTGCTCTCTTTTTAATGGGTAGGAGGGGAAGTGTCAGTGCCTCATCTTTACTTCATTACTCTGCATTTTATCTTGGTAATTATTGGTGCATGGTCTGAAATAGTTATTGAATACATGTCTAAGCCTCCAATTAAATGCACGTGTTCCTGTGAAATATAATTTCACTCTAGTCTAGCTCGTTATTGTACCTTGAGGAATAGTAAGTAAATTCTGTCAGTGTTCTTACTACTCTATTCATGTCTTCCATACCAAATATGTTCATAAATTTTGTTAGACATCTACC
This sequence comes from Protopterus annectens, assembly GCF_019279795.1. Classification (NCBI taxonomy): domain Eukaryota; kingdom Metazoa; phylum Chordata; order Ceratodontiformes; family Protopteridae; genus Protopterus; species Protopterus annectens. The sequence continues at coordinate 506,794,351 of NC_056748.1, forward strand.
CTTTTTTGTTATAATTTCCCTTCTAGGTCTGCCAGATACATCCTCAATGTTGCAAATTAAGTCCCACTTCTAACCTACAAGTTTAATATTCCCTGATGAAATCTGATTATTTCTCCTAAACTTTTTTAAGCTCCATAATAGCTGTTTTAGGTGTAATATAAATACATGCCAGCATAATAATCCTCCCTTGCCAATAGCCCCCTACTACCACAAATCATTACTGTGTTTTTAACTCTTCTATCACAATTGGATGTCCTATAAGAATTAGTATAAGTACTCTCCATTCCCTTTGTCCCTGATATTCTGCTAAATATCTATCCTGAAATACTTTCTTTATCAAATTCACATGCTCACTTCTTTTCAAATGTATCCCCTGTAACACTGCTATTTGCACTCTGAATTTCTTAACATAATGAAATACTCTTCCTTTTTGTCTATACCTGTTAGGCCATTCATGTTCCAAAATAATATGGATACTGAACCATTATGATGTGGTTATTTTAACTACCTATTATATGTAACAGCTTTTTAAAATGGCCGTATTTAGCTTTACATGCACCCTTTAATATTTGGCAAGCTGATCTTTTATACAGTTATTTCTTGGCATATCAGTTTGAATCAGTCACATTTTACAAGGTTTTTTGTTTTACTGAAAACCCTCAAAAAACACAAACCCATAACTTATAAACTCAAAAGAAATACACAAAACTATGTACATCTTCAAATATTGAAGTTTAACCCTGCTGAGAGAAACAACTGTCCCAAAACAAAAGCTGCACCCACAGGGGTTACCTAACCTGAAATTCAGCATAAACTACTACTGAATATGAAACAGTAATGTCCTTTAATGAATAGTTAAGCACTTTCAACCTCTACAGACTTTTTTTCAGAATAATACATCAGGAAATACCAGTGAATTAATTACTCAGGCCAATTAATCACATAAGCCCACATAAATCATCATTAAATACAAATACTTCTTATCTAAAAATGCTAGAAAATTAAACAACACTCTCCTTTAAAATTCAAGAGTTGCAATATAAATGTTAATGGAATTCAACAGCAGGAATGACAGCATTGTCGGTAGCTATGAATATGATAAGGACTATCTGCCAATTTGTGATAATGCTACTGATACAGTATTAGCAACTTGCTCTGAGCTCTGCAAGTGTAGTAACAAAGTTTAACAACCTCTGAGGTGTGCAAGTAAGGCAACAGTGCAGGGCCAAAAAATCAAGAATCAAACCATAAAAAATGGCCAGCACAGAAAAACAGTGAACTCAAAAACAATTAAATAATGTAGGTAATATTAAATAAATATTACAAAAAAATCCACACATATGCAAACCTGTCTGATCCTCCAAGTGGGCCTATCCCAAAGAAATAATTAATATGAAAACCATGACTAAAACTAAATGTCAAAAATTGTGTAATTTTATCCTTCAACAAGCATACTTCCCCTTATAATTATCACATTGATAACATACCCCTGAAAAACTCACCTCTTAGTGGAACCTATATTGACAACAACCTGTCCTTTGATCACCATGTACCTACTATTGTAAGGTAGTCATTTTTATCATTTTGCAGCTTATATCTAAAATAACAGCCAGGTCTATAGATATAATCATTTCACTGTGCTCAGCCCACTGTCTGATCACAGAGAATAATGCCCCTTTTTGTATGCAGTTATCCATATACTTGTCACAATTGGAATGGCCACAATGCTTCCATACTAAGAAAGTCAGTGACCTAAATCAGCAAAACTATGTAGAGCATCTCAAAGTCTTCTCCCTTTTCTTGGCATCATACAGGCTACTGAGAGGCAACCACTGACTCACATACAGGGCCTCAGCAGACTCTATCCTGTCAGATCTATTAAACATTGACAAATTCAATGGTGCCATAAACACACTGTAAATGGATCTCAATCTGTTCTGCATCATAAATAGAACACGTTGGAGGGCTAGGTATGTATCACAGAGAATTCCACTTCTACGGAACAGTCTTCCAGTCCACAATAAAAAATGTATTTTTCTTAGCTGATTCAAACATAATTTGGATGATAGGATGGATAAATGAAAATTCATTCCCATTTTAGCTCCCTCTTCCCTCATGGATAAGGGCAACATAAGTCTCCCGGCATATCCTTGTTCTGCCTCTGGTATTTGTATACGAAATATAAGGACTAAAATATACCATTTATTTGCTTGTTTGTTTGTTTGTTTGTCAGGGTAGTTTACCACCCTGGTGAATAAGATCTCATATGAAATTAACAAATCATATATACAAATGCAAGAAAATGTTAAAAACATTAACATATTTAGAAATGCAAGAACATTTTAAAACACTTAAGACAACATCCAGAAAATCTGTTAAAAATGACAAAACTTATGAAGCATACACTTCTGCTAAGTTTGGAAGAGCATGGCAGTTAAGTTGGCATTACAGAAGGCTAGGCTTATTTAGATCTTCACAAGATCAATAACCTAGCAAGTACCTATTAACTTGTAAAATGATTTGAACCAGCAAGCACTGGTGACTCTCTGGTGTCAATTATGACAGTGTTCTTGAAAACATGAAAATCTAGAGAAAAAGTGAAAATAAAAATATGCAGTAAAATAATTTATGTATCAAACTGTAGTGTCGGAAGCAGCAGTAAACTGTCATGGGGACATCAGTGCACCAGAGATTTTTGTTAATAATTGCATTGCAGATGGTGAGGTTGGTTAGGTTATGACTCATTTGCTATGATTGGTAGTGAAGAAAGGGTCACCAATCAGAAAACTGATTTAGTAATATGGTGAGAGTATACAGCACTGGATCCAGGATATTCACTTTTTCCTGAAGTGTGGGCATTCTTAGGGTTAGCATATACCAAGAAATGGGTGTGGTGGAATATAGCCTACCATAAGCAGAATAGGCTGTCTTGCCACTGCAAAATATACTTTTATTTTAAGTTTTAACAGATCATGGCTTCTTGACTGGTGACCTTTTCCCAGCAATGAAATGTGAGCTGGAGCCTGCACAACCAGACACCACTATGTAGGATTTCTTGTAGATTAGCAAGACTAACAAGGCTATGGTCTACTAATGATTTTTACTCTGGATTCCTATGTTTGATTCATTTTGTCTGCCCTGAAAAGTACACACCTCTGAGCAACTCACTTAATCAGCAACATCTGTTTAGTGGTCACTGGAAAAGATGCATCTTAACCTAATCCTGCTTCCTGTTTAAACAAAAGGAAAACACTCTTGCAACCTTTTGAAGCAGTTGTTCAATTCTCTTTTACCTTATAGTTGTTCAAAAAAGTAATATATATTTTCCATGTATATCCCTATCAGTTGAATGAAAAAACACATACCTGTGTGTATCAGAGTTATTCTTCAAATATCAAATGATATGCCATTTTTAGAGTATAATGAAACATCTTCTCTCATAGGAACTCCACATCTCTCAGCCTTCCATCTTCAAAATGTGGAATCCTTCCTCTTGTATTCTTGAACAAATGCCCAAAACTTGGAAGACTTACAAATACCTTTCAATGTTGAATAAGATGCTCACAGCATGGCTAAAATGCATTAAATTATAATTCCTGAAACTTGCTTTTATACCATTCAGTGTTATTAGCCATGATTATTATTTTAAAAGAAATTAATCTGTGACAAACCCTTTCAGATGTATGGAACTTGGACTTCTTAAGCCTAAAAATGAAAAATTCTTCTTACAATGAGGTGCATTTGCGATGTATGCAGAACTCATTCATGTTTAATTATTTGCTTCCTTGTAGCTTAGAAGGTTCTTAAGTCTTTAGGTGGAAAGGATGGAAGTCTGTCTCACACATTTGATTATGGCTAATTTTAGAATCAAAGTTTCATAATTTGGGTTCCTGTGTATTTATGTAGAGGTTGTAGCTAATGATTAATGAATAAGAGCTATTATTCCTTCAAAGCAATCTGTTCTGGTTTATTTTTCTTTATTTGCAAAACTCAAAAGATCTTTGCTATTATCTTTGCCTTTTCAACAGCCACCAAGTACAGTACAGCTGGTCTAAGTCTCTTAGAATCTTTCCCATGCACGAGGACCATTTTTATCCAGTCTACCTGTCAAAGTCTTAATGAGAATCTGGATTCTATACAGGCCTGCAGAGATCAAAAAGGCTTTTAAATGTTTACCTAGCTTTAACCTTTAACTGAAACATATTTTCTATATGATGCAGTTTTAAATAAAAATGTCATGCAAAACAAAATATTTCATCTAGCAGGTGAGATGGTTATAGCAGATACACTTTATCACTCTGTTTGCACTGTACTAACTGAAAATTTTCTCATAAGCAACAGCAATGTCACTGTTAGTGAGGCCAAAATGCTGTTGATGCAGTAAATACAAATAATGCAAGATTTTCTGACTGCCAGACAAAGTGGTTTTGTATACATCCCACTTTTAGCATCAGAAAAATTATTTTCTCATAAAATAAGTTGAAATGAGTGTCTGCTTGCTATAAAATTTAATGACTAGCTGACTTAAAATACAATTTTAGCTTTGAATACCTTGCAGGTTCTTTAAGAGAGTTTTGCAGAGGGTGAAATGAATCCATTTTTGACTATGTTTAGCATCCTTTGCAAAATATTCTTCATCCCAGTGATCTTTTTGTTTCAGTATACATTCCATTGTTATCTACTAAAGCATGCCAGCAATGTTTTTTTTTTTTGCCTTCATAACAGTGCTGACAAGTAAGAAATAAATGTATGCCTTTATTTTGTTACTAGCTGTTCTGCATGTTAAGCAGTGAGTCAAATACATAGACTAATTAGGCTCTGTCAGCCTTCTGTTCCAAAGATGGTTAATTATACAAAAAAAAGTTAAGGCAATTCTAGGAATTGCATGCAGAAAAAAGACTGGCTTTGCAATGTTCTAACTGATGAGACAGAAAATGAAATATAATTGCAGCCTGCAGGAAAAAATAAAAAAACATATATGCAATATTGTATTGCATTCTGTAAGGCCATTTTTTGGGGAGGAGTATAGAGTGGAAGTAATTCACAGGAAGGCAAAATAGTGCAGACTCTCTACTAGATGAGAGTACATTATGCAAACCTATATAATAAATATATGTACACACACATTTAGGGTTCCTATCAGCAGACCGAAGATGCATGTTTTCAAATGCATCTTGGTCTAACTGACAAAAAGTACAGTTTTGTACCTACCATAAATGTAGATGTTCGAGGATCCACATTGCTGCAGTCCTTACTATTGGGTAGTCCGCTGTCCAGTCGGCCCGAATACCAGAGTATAAGGCTGACGTCGGTCAGGGCGCATTAGACTGACGTCAGTACGTCAGGGTACTAATGCGCATGACCGACGTCATATCCTCAGTCTTTTCTTGCCCCAGATGTCAGAAGACCCTAAAAAGACAAGGCCCAAAATACCTGCACCAAACATATGTACAATATACAAAAAGATATATACAAAAATATCAGCATATAACCTCACCTACACAACCACCCCTAAACACAGAGGGGAAGGAGGGAGGGTAAATTGGACTGCAGCAATGTGGATCCTCGAACATCTACATTTATGGTAGGTACAAAACTGTACTATGTTCTTCGTTCCACATTGCTGCAGTCCTTACTATTGGGTAGAATCCCAAAGCAGAGGTAAGGGAGGCTGGCAAATCATAAAGAAGTAGGAGCTGACAACATGCCTTGCAAAACAGCTGTGGCAAAACCAGCCCTAGACTTAGAGTAGATAGGAAGGTGATAATGCTTAGAGAAAGTATGCACTGAACTCCAAGTAGCTGCTTCCAAAATATCCTTAGTTGCCACCCCTTAGAAATGCTGTTGAAGTGGCAGTAGCCCTAGTGGAATGAGGCCTAATCCCAGCTGGAATCTCCTTGCCATGATGGGAATAACAAAATGCAATGCAAAACCCAATCCACCTAGAAATAGTTTGTTTTGACACAGGCTTGCCCTCTTGAACTCAAAGCAAAAGAAACAAACAACTGCTGAGACTGCCTAAAATCCTTAGTCCTGCTTAAATAATAACGCAATTGCCTGTGTACATCTAAAGTGTGCAAAATCTTTTCCCCTTTATTTTGGGGGTCTGCATAAAAAGTAGGCAAATGAATAGTTTGGTTTAAAGCCACACTAGAAACCACCTTAGGCATAAAGGAAGGATTAGTACGTAATGATACCCTATCCTTATGGAAAATCAAAAGGGCTCTACTGCCATAAGGGCCTGCAACTCAGACACCCGTCTTGCAGAAGTAATAGCCAACAGAAAAGCAGTCTTCCATGACAAGTATTTCAATTCAGCAGTAGCCGCAGGCTCAAAAGGTTGTAGAGTAAGTTTTTCCAACACAAAATTGAGATCCCAAGCAGGAGTAGGAGCTCTACGTGGGGGTCTTATATTCTTTGCCCCTCTAAGAAACTGCTTGAACAAAGGATGCGAAAACAATGGTGGGTCACAATCATAGTGAGCTGAAATTGCTGCAGCATGAATCTTAATGGAAGAGAAGGACAAACCTTTGTCCAATAACTCAGTAAGATATTGAAGAGCCACACTCAAATTAGGCTCAGAAATCTCCAAATTCTTTGCTGTACTCCAAAATAAAAATCTCTTCCATTTTTCTGCGTACACTTTCCTTGTACTAGGTCTTCTAGCTTCCATAATCACATTTAAAACTTGTTGAGGAAGTTGAGACCTGCTGTGTTTCAACACAGAATATGCCAGGCTGTTAGATGAAGAGAGTGAAGCTTGACATTGAGCAGATGACCGTCCTTCTGAGATAACAGATGAGGAATCAAAGGTAAAGGCCATGGAGGCTTCCTTACCAGACTCCTTAGTAGTGGGTACCAGTGTTGCGAGGCCAATCTGGAGCTATCAAAATCATCCTTGGCTTGTCTTGTCTGACTTTTAATAGCACCTTTGGAAGAAGAGGCAGAGGTGGAAAGGCATACACATGAAGGTTTTTCCAACTGAAAGACAGAGCATCCACTTTCCAAGCTGTGTGATGAAACCCCTTTGTGCAAAACTTTGGCAGCTGGTGGTTTAGTGGAGAAGCGAACAGATCTATGTCTGGAGTTCCCCATGACACTGTCAATTTCTGAAATACATGAAGATCCAGTTTCCACTCGTGGGGATTCATGATTTGTCTGCTTAACACATCTGCTAAGGAGTTCTGTGCTCCCGGCAGAAACCTTGCCTGAAGAGTTAGTTGCAAGCTTAGCGCAGTCTCCCATAAAATCATTGCTTGCCTGCATAGAGGATAAGAATGTGTTCCCCCTTGCTTGTTGATGTACCACATGACAGTTGTGTTGTCTGTTAGAATCAACACCTGCCCTGGAAAAAGTAACTCCTTGAAAGCCATTAATGCAAACTGGACTGCTAACATCTCCTTCATGTTGATATGTAGATGCTGTAGTCTGGCAGGCCACTTGTCTTGTATCCACTTTCCATTCAGATGAGCTCCCCAAGCAATGTCCGAGGCATCTGTCGTTAAAATCTGACTCGCCTCTGGCCGGGTCACAGAGAGTCCCTTGTTTAGGTGACATTCCTGAGCCCACCACAAAAATTCTTTTTGAAGGCAAGGTATTATTTGAATGACAGTGTCCAAATCCTGGCAGTGCTGTGTCCATACATTTTGAGATACCATTGTAGCTTCCTCATATGCAGTTTGGCATTGGGAAGCACCAGAATACAAGATGCCATGAACCCTAATGCTTGAAGGACTGTCCTTGCAGTCAGCACGGACTGATGAGATAGTTGATGGAAGTAAAGTGATAGACTCTTTTGTTTGTCCGGGGTTAAAAAGGCCATCTGGGCTGCTGTATTCAGTCTCACACCCAGAAAGCACATGTCTTGAGAGGGTACTAGACTGGACTTTATTTCGTTCACAGAATACCCTAGGCATCTTAGCACTGCTATAACATATTCCAGATGCTGTAGAAGGTCTTCCTTTTCTTGAGCCAGAATCAGGCAGTCTTCCAAGTAAGGATAGATTTGAATTCCTTTTAGCCTGAAGTAAGCTATCACTGGAGCCAGAACCTTTGTGAATACTCTGGGCTCAGTAGATAAGCCAAAGGGCAATGCAGAGAACTGATAATGAGAATGTCCAGCTCGAAAACGCAGATACTTCCTGCAACTTAGTCTTATAGGCACATGAAGGTAAGCTTCCTTGAGATCTAAAGTTACCATCCAGTGATCTTTGCCCAGCAGAGGTAAAAGCTGTTGTAACGTCAACATCTTGAACTTGGGAATGTCCAGATAAGTGTTGAGGATAGATAAATCCAAAATTGGTCTCCACGTGTTCCCCTTCTTTGGTACTAGGAACAGGCGAGAATAAAATCCTAGGCCCCTTTCTGATACAGGGACTGGCTGAATGGCCCCTATTTGGAGTAACTGAAAAATTTGCTTGTGAGCCTCTTTCCTTTGTGGAGGAGGAACGTCTGGCATGCCTTTGAAAGGGGGCAATGTATGGAAATAAAACCTGTAACCGTGGTGAATGATATCCAACACCCATCTGTCTTGAGTAATTAAATCCCAATTTGCCTTGAAAAGAGACAGTCTTCCTCCCAAAGGAGCTGCCAGACGAGAATCTACTGGCAGCTGAAAAGGCAGGTCATTGGGTCTGTTTACGAAAGGACTGACCCCTGCCCTCACCAGAAGTCTGAGCAGGTGAACTCCCTGTTCTAGGCCTAAAAGAACCTTGAGCTCTGCCCCTACCATGTCTAGACCTACCCCTAGACTGGGAATCATAAGCAGGATACGTCCATCCCTTAGTAGGCCAATTTCTACTAAACTTCGGTGGCTGCACCTGCAAAAAATCTTTAACAGTTTGCATAGACTTAGCTTTGTCCTCCATTTTCTTTAAAACTGCTTCCACAGGCGAACCAAACAACACATCCGACTGTAAAGGAGCATCCAAAATCCTTGTCTTAACATGCTCAGCTAAATTCTGATCCCTCAACCAGGCATGCCTCGAAGAACAGAACTAGTGGCAGCCACCCTCGAGGAGGCCTGTACAGCATCAAAACCACATTGCAAGGAATGCTTACCCACTTGTTCAGACACATGAACTAAATCCAGCAACTCTTTACACTCAATACCTTCCGCCAAAGCATCCACCTTAGATTTCAGTTGTGAAAGGAGATCATTTTGATATTTAAGCATGTGAAACTGACAATTCAACGCCCTCATGGCTAAAGTGGAAGAAGTATACACTTTCTTTCCCCATCTATCCAAAGCCCTTGCCTCTTTATCAGTGGGAACAGGGTTTTAACCACAGAGGCCTTGACACCTTTAGGTCCCTGAGAAACAGTTTCGGGTCTGCCCTAGGACTCTTAAAAGATACTTATGAGCTTCAGGCACCCTATAGTACCTATCAGGTTTAACAGGAGCAGGAGGCAAAGAATCAGGGTTCAGGGAAGCCTCTGCAAAAACATCTTCCACCACATTTAACACAGGAGGTATAGCTAAGGGCCTATGCTGGGGCAAAAACAAGAATTCCCTAAGCCTTTTCCTGGAATCAGAGTAATCCTGGCCTTCCCATTTAAAGTGCTCCCTCATGGAGTGCAGAGTCTCTGAAAATGAGAAATCCTCAGGAGGAGAAGCTGTAGGAGTGGAATCATCCACATCAGAATCAGAATAAGGAGGATACTCCTGCAAATCTTCCGCAGAAGACACAGAAGCCTCTGAACACTGTTCAAAACTATCAAACTCCGGTTCCACCCTAGGCCTCTTATCAGGAGGGGGCATAGAACCTCTAATCATAGTAATCAAATCTTCTGCCATTTTAAGCATATGTTTCTTAGGCACAGAACCTGAAATGCTAGGAGAAGCCCCCACTGAAGCTGAACTTGGCCTACCTCTCAAAGAAGTTTTGGCAACAGAAGGAGAGGCTCTAACTACCTTGGGAAGAGAGGGAAGAACAGTTACCTGAGAAGCCCCCTCAGCCTGGCCTACCTCCTGAGAAGGCACATCCTGTAATAGTAAAGTCTCTGCCTGAGACTCCAAAGAAACTCCTGGCAAAACCTCTGGCTCCACTGAGCCTTCTAGAGAACCGACGTCCGGGACTGCCGGTTCATCAACCCTAGGCTTCGCTGTTTTGTCCTTGCGCTTCTTGGATGAAGCGGGCGTCGGAGCATCCGACGGCATTTTATAATTGCAACGCTTCCCAAACACTAACCTGGCACAGTCTAACCGTCTCTTAATAGTGCGCTTGTTAAACCTAGCACAAGAGCGGCATCCAACAACGTCGTGCTCAGGCCCTAAACAAGGTATACACAAGGTATGGTAATCCCTATGAGGTATCTGTTTCCCACAAGAAATACAGTTATTCACTTTTTCTGATATCCGGTTAAATACTGAGGCAAGAAAAAACCAAAATGTTCCCCAACGGGGTACTTAGCCAACTCTGATTCGGTCTGAAACTCCGGCTTCGGAAATATTTCAGAACGCCAACCTGCACTCGCAAAACTGCTTCTGCATCGGACCATGCGGCAAAAAAGACTGAGGATATGACGTCGGTCATGCGCATTAGTACCCTGACGTACTGACGTCAGTCTAATGCGCCCTGACCGACGTCAGCCTTATACTCTGGTATTCGGGCCGACTGGACAGCGGACTACCCAATAGTAAGGACTGCAGCAATGTGGAACGAAGAACATCCAAAACTGCAAAATATCGAAGCGGCATGTAAGCGAATTCTTTCCCTGGGAAAGAATTTGCTTGGCCGCTTCGGTACTTTGCTTTTTCTTGGCAATGTAGTGCGGTCTCTGAGTTGGTATATTTAAGTATGAGGGTGTGGGGGTGAAGCCCCCCACTTAATCTCATGTTTTAATTTTCTTTCTTTTTTTTTTGTTGGAACAGCGATTTTTTCCCTTGGAACAAAAATCGCTGTTCTAACAGTTCGGTTTTGTAAGCTTTCGCTTACATGGGGTCGATTAATCACCGTTCGCTTACCTAAGCGGTCAGTGATCTAATATAGACCCCCATATTTATAGTGTGTGTGTGTGTGTGTGTGTGTGTGTGTGTGTGTGTGTGTGTGTATATATGTATATATATATATATACACATATACATGCACACACATTTTATATATATATATATATGAAGAGAGAGAGAGATGCACATACATTCACATATGCACAAGAGGAAATATGGAAAATATACTTGGAATATCTGAGTAATGTAATTTAAATGTTAGATGATGGTGACGTTAAACAGAGAGACAAACAGGAAGATGCATTGTGAAGCTGAAAATTCTTACACTGGATTTGTTTTCACAAATGAACTGAGTGCTGGATTATAGCAAAACAAAAACAAAAAAAACAGCAGCAGCTAGCAATCATAACAAAAACATGATCATCTCCATAGTGACAGTGAGCACTGTCAAAAAGATAAAAATGTTAAAAAATATATGTGCATCGGGGGGGGGGGCTAGCAGCAGGGATACTAACCTGCTTTAAAGAGAGAAAATCAAGATACTTTTTTTTCCATCTAATCCATCTTCTCAAGTTTAAGTTTTCAATGAGAGTTTTCCTCTAAGAAAAATGTACTGTATATTCCCCTAGCTCATGACCCCGGGGCAGAAAACTAGTAACAATCAGGTAGAGGTGTCAAGACATTAGAAGCAAATGTACGCTTCCCTGTGATTTCACTTTTGCTTTGTGGTAAACTGATAAACGATATCTGTACTCAACGAAAATGCTATGTGCTGGAGAATATATAATGTCCAAATAGACAAATACACTGTTCACACATGGAAGGATTCAGACCACTAGAAAACTGGGCCACTTGTCACTACAAGGAAAATAAGTTGTGAGAGTGCATATGCATCAAAAGGTGGCTTCTGTGTCATTGTATTAGAAATGGTACTGGTCAAGGGTGCTTGTTTTCATACAAAAGGGAAAAAAATTTAGTCTTAACAAGGAAGAAATGCAAAGGGGTAAGATGACTGAGCTGCCGTAACTAAAGATTCACCATCACTGGGGCAGGTCATCATACATGAGCAAACAGTAAGCACGCAAAGCAATAAAGGTAAATTTGTAAAAAACATTAATATGGAGGAAAAGAAAGCAGGAAATCCAAACAGAATGCTAGCAGTTAAACGTGAAGTAGGAACAGTTTGCCTGAGAAGGCTGTTCAGTTCTTGGACAATATGCACTTCAGCAATACTCATGTCTTCTCCATAGAGTAGGCAATTGTACCAACTCTTGTTTTTGATACATAGCATATATATAGCAAATTAAATTTGATTTAAAACCTCTTAAGTCTGGAACAAGAGTTGCATGACTGCATCTTTGTCTTACTACCAACTGGACTATAAGAGTATTCTATCTTTTTAAGTGTGATATAAAATAGGAGGTCTGGTAAGTTGTGTGATGCTCCACCACTGGCCCAGTAATCAAGGAGTCTCAATCCTCACCACTGGCAACAGTGGAGGATGTACACACTGGGATGATGACAAGTACACATGCACACAGTAAAGTGCAATTTCCCATAAGAGCACACAGAGTTCACAATCAGTCTGCTGCTGTTTTCTCCTCCTTTCTCCAGATCCCCAATAAGACTCCCCACTGGCACAACTATAGAGTTGAGATCTCATCTGAGTGGCCAAGCCAAGACCTCCAGCACCCTCTCAGTCCAAATAGTGCTTCATGTCCCTGCCAAGTAGCTGGCACACACACACTTTGAGATATGATTTATACATACACACACACAAACCTGGGAAAGGCTGACACAGGTTTACTAGCTATGCCCCCTTTTGCCCAGACTATAAGATAGTTATCACTGCCAACAGCCAACTATTTATTAAATACTTTACGGACTTTAACAAAAGGTTCCCAATTTTACTGTGTAATGTTACTATACATCTAAATGGTACTTTGACCAAGAGCAAGGCTATTAGGAGTGGTCTACACAGTGTCACCAAATAGTCTTCTTCTTCTTTTGACTTTTCCCGGTTAGGGGTCACCACAGCGGAATTCCAGTGTGCCAATAAATGGTAGTAGATTTTTACTGTGCCAAGGTGCCAGCTCAATGCCCAACCTTCAACGAAGGCATGCCCATTTACGTGTGTCTTTCGAATGCCACTTGACCATGGGGAGGACATGCAGACTGCACGCAAAAGACGCTCCAGCCAAAAATTGAATGGGAGAACCTCTTGCTGTGAGGCAACAACGCTAAAGCTGCACCACTGTGGTGCAGCTCCACACAGTGTCACCAAATAAATAATGCAAATATTCTCAGAGCTTAAATATGCCTCACAAATATCCGCCACAATGAAAGGTTTAAATATATTTAATAATAAATAATAAAAGAACAAGAAAATACTCAGTAAATAATCACAGTTGCATCAGAGTTCAAAATCACAGGAAATACTAAAAACAACATTGCAGGGCAGTCTCAAATAAATAAAGACAACATTTAAGCTATACTTCACTATATTCCTGTCTGTATCTAAGAGAAATTACTATACCCTAGTTAACTTACTTACAGAGCCAGGCAAGACATATGTGAGTGGGTCTTCCAGCTGATGCTGTCAGGTCAAAGACAAAAACAGAAAATGCACTGTCTCCTTCTCAGAGGTTCTTAAATTAATATTTCATATATTACTGCTGGGGTAGCTGGAAGCATGACATCCCTTCTTGTCATCTGATTATCAGTTCCCAGGGTCACAACCACTGATTTTAGCATCTACCTGTGAATACACATAAACCTTAGATCTTTTGGCAAATTATGGAAGTAGTAAAATAATTTACATTCCTCCACATTTAAAGACAATACAAAAACTTCTAGTTCTAGATATTATGTCTCCTGTTGCACTGAAACTGAAAGATAACATCTCTTTTATTAAGTGGTTATAAAGTAATTTAAGTTTTCAGCTACTGAAGTTAACTTCTTGTGTTTCATTCTCCATAAATATACATCTAAATAATTGCAATACTGTATATACATTTCTGCTCAGTATTTTACAAAATATCTCTTCCGCACGTCTGTACAATATGACATACAGCTCTAATACAGTTGTAACACAAGCAATTGCATCATGCCGATATTCACAAATGATACACAACCGCTTACAAAATTCCAGATAGCGGGGCTGACAGTATATCCTGTCACACTTATATATAAATCGTATTAATATTCAAATGACATAATTATTTACAACATTCCAGATAGCTGGGCTGGCAGTATCTTTTTTTGTTACATTTTGCATTCCCCATGGAAGAAGTACTACCACAGTTGTTCTCATACAGTTGTATGGAGTTACTTGATAACTACCACTTATGTTAAATATGTAACACATAAAGCAAAGGCCTGGCCTGTAGTGCAGTCCTACAGTAAATAAGAGTGACATCTGACTTACTGCTGTGTGCACCACAGTTTCTAATTCAGAACAAATCATCTACAGTATTGTGAGGAAATCTATGCCTGTGACTGCTGTCTATTTGTAGACCTTAGTTATAAAAAAGGAGTAAATCCAGCTAAAGTACAAACTATGTGATATAAACCTTACCCCATACTACCAAAATCTGAGCCATCTTTTTAAAATAATGATGTCAATTCTGTAGAACACCCCATCCCCCAATACACATATTTCTATCAGTACTCATCTAATGACGCAGTATCCACTCAGGACCTATTGCAGTGGTCACCTGGAATGGCAAATTTCTGTCATCATCACGACTAATTGTGACCTAATATCAAAAGGAAAGTAAAACTTAACACTGCAAGCTTGCTCACTTCAAATGGTAGCCATTTATATAAATTTCTAGTCTGAGTGTCTTAACTGAAACAGCACCAGACTTCATCCCCCAATTGTACTATTGGCTAAGCTACCGGTCAGAAATATGGATCTTTAGAAGAGTGAGAACTGGCAGTCCTCATTGGTTATACTGGTGATCAATGTTTATCATTCTGAAGTACTTTCTTCTGTCACGTGGATGTCTCTTATCTGCCAGTACAAATTTCTCAAACTGAAATGAGTCAGAACTTTATGTAATGCTACTTTCCATGTCAAGTGGAATTCCCTTCTAGTGAAGGAACACTCATCAGTGTCCACTTTATTTACAGGGCAATGTGAAGATCTCATGGTCAAAATGCTAGGTTACTGAATTACAAAACTGCCCATGGTCAAATGCTGCCCTGCCTTTACAGTCTAATCTAACCAATTAGTGAATACTCAGCAGATTACTTCACTGTAGAGACCTTTACTCCATCTCTCTGTCCCTTCCCCTAGGTGTGGTACTTGGGAACATCCGAGAACAGGTATGAAACTACAACCATGCGAATAGGTATGAAATACAACCATAGAATTGGGTTCTTACAAAATTGTGTAAGGAGCATTCACTATAAAATGAACTTCACCTGTCACCTCAAGTTTCTTCTGGTTTGCCAACTCATGTCCATGATTATGAAGCTGCCCCCTCATGGCAGATATTTAACATATCCACAGCTCACAGAAAAGATGAGAGAGTAGATGCACTGACCAAGAAGGATTGCTTTTGCTCCACTGACTCTATTCAGATGTATACTACTAGTGATCTGGAAATCATTACCTTCTTTTTCCCAGTGATAGCCAAAAGCAAATAAAGCTGTTAATTTATGGATCTGTTATTTAGTTGTTTCCTATGGTCCAGTGGTGCTAGGTTTGATTCCCTCAGCCTCCACTGCCGAACTGTTTGACTTTGAGCAAGTTACTTAACCAGACACCATTCCAAGGCTGAGTCTGAGAAAGGTCCATGGAGATCAGTGCTCTACCCTGGAAAATAAATACAAAAATAAAATAAAATAAAATTCATCTGTGAATACATGTCTGCAAAGCACTCACAGATGTTGGCAGATTGTACTATAAAATGGATCATTAATAAAACTACTGATCATAAAATAAATCACCTTCAACGGTGTCATACATGGAAAGTCTGCAGGTATACGAGTTACCTTTTCTCGTGCTCACACATCTGAGGCTAAAGGCTAAGACAAAGTAAATGAGTAGAAGTGGATTACTTAAGTGCACACACCTGTCTATGTGGGATAGAGTATACCTCCTATTCAGTAAGAGGTGGATACAGCTGATTTCTGATGTAAAACTGAACCCACCACTCTACCTTCCACCTCATGGTAAAGTATAGGAAAACACTTTGTACAATGTCATGCATGAGACTTATAGGCCAAGGCAAGTCAGGTACCGAAATACTACAAATACCCATGTATAGCCAAAGGAACACACCTAGGGAAAAGGGTTTACTCGAATGAAACAAAAAAATAATTCTGTTATCAGACTTCGTATAAGATCTGAAAAATAAATAAGTGAAGCAAACACCCAAGACTCTTTAATCATGAGGCTTCTCAAGATCAGTGGCCTACTAAATAACTATGAACCTAAGAATAACCACAAATCAACAGGGGGTTACACTACAAGTTGCAAAAAAGGTGGATTCCTAAGGAAAGCTAAAAGTCAAAATCTTTCCCAGAACAAAAGTTCTGTTATGGAAAAGTCTGACACAATGCAGATATTCGTAGTTTCTGTTGGAGAATGGTCCAACAGAATTAAAAAGGGGCAGGGATATGGGGACAGAATAGATCCCCCCCCCCACTTCATGCTATAGTGTAACCAAACTACATGTTTGACAAAGTAGCTTTTGCAGATTCCATGCAAGTCTGACACATATGATGTGAGAGGAGAGAAAGGTCGTCAAGCTTATGTAGAATAAATTGTTGTATACAAAGATGAGGGTCAAACATACTCTGTGAGGCCAAGTTTATTAATAAATAAAGGAAAACCTTCAATGATGATCAGAATGAACTCTTTGCTAAATAATCACCAGGAAATCGCTACAATAAATGTTTCATTTTGGGATTAATACTATGTTTCTTTTCTGAATACTAGAGTTTCCCCCATGTATTTCATAGCTTATAAAGTTATAAAAATAATCAAATTCATGTCAATATCAGTGTCAGTTTGCTTGGTTCATATCAAGTTTCTGAATGTTTTCTCACTACAGCACTGTTCTCTTGATCAGAAGTAGACAACCTGATGAGACTTAATCTCTCTCTCTCTCTCTGCACATGGCAGCAAAACTCCCTTGGGTTCTTGTTCTGTAATTAATCGAGTGCCTAGCCTGAGCCCAGGGGGACCCAAAACAGGCAACAAACAATTGAGCCCTTTGAGAACAGTAGGAGGGAGAGTAGTGAGGTAGAAGATAGAAGCAGGAAAAAATGAACAGAAACTATACCCTTCCAAATAGCTGTAACACACCATGCAGTGCAGCTATAACTGCAGGGCAGAAAGGGAGCGAGTAACCAGAGAGTGACAGCTTTCCTGCAATCAGTCCATTTCTACAGTACATAAAGTATGCATTAGCTCAACAGAGAAGCTCTCACTTGAGGGCTTTGGGACCAGTCTGCCTTTTTATAGTTAACAATACCGGAGAGAGTAACTTGTCTTGGTTTCCAATAAAAATTCACCTCAGAAAATGTGAACTAAAAGCACTACATCTCCTCACTTCAAACCAGAGCTGGAAATAGTTAAGTATAATGTATAATGAGCTATATGTGTATATGTAGTTTTGCCTGAGGAAGATTGGGGGAGGGGGATGTCAGCAAATGCTTGGATGCCTGAGACTTGCATTTTTGAAGCAATGTTCCTTACAAAGTAAGTAAAAAGAACCTCTGGGATATATGAACAAAACTTAGACCCAGAGGATGTAGTGAAAACTGAAAATACCCTTAAGGAGGGAAAATATCATCAAATAATTAAACAGGTGTTAATCTTGGACAGCATGGATGTGCTATACAAGTAACTGGACCCAGAGAACCAGCTCTAACTCTTGGATTTTCATAAGCTCATATACAACAGTGTTTGGTATTAGCAGCAATTTCTGATAGAAAGGGGATGTAGCCCTTGTCAGGTGAGGGAAGAGAACAGCAGATATGTGTCGGTTTTCTCTATGAATGCTCACTGACAAGCACATGTGTTTAATGGTTTGGGGCTCAGGTGCGTTAGCAATCTACTGACTGACAGCATTATACCAGTGTTGACACATAAAACCAAGCAAGCCCTTTCTAAAGGCATTTCTATTTTTGTCTCCGTTTATTCAAAAGTGTCTCTCTTAGGTGAATACTGGTCATAGTGGACAGCCTTTAGAGATGCAGTACATGTTTAAAGGAGTATATTAATGTGTGCAGATTACAATGGCATACAAGAGCAAGAGTTAGGAAGAAGACGCACAGAGACCCTATCAAATCTGCATTGTGTTGTAGTTTTAACTTCAGCAATGCGATATATTATTTAGAGAGATACTCAACAGTATATCAAGTCTTGCAGACTAAAGGCGGCATGCAGGCATACTGTATTTTCATTACTTCATAGGAACAAATCCGCATCAGAAGATAAGATGATGCCACAAAGATTATTGCGAATAATTTACAATAAACTTTTTGATAGATGCTGCATTTACATAATATTCAATGTATTCAGGCATGAATATTAATTAAACTGAGGCACATTTGAGCAAATGTTATTTTCCTAACAAATAATATGCACATTTTCATGATGACTGTTATGTAGTCTGCATGCTCAAAATACAAATGTGCTTATAAAACAGATACTATTGTGTTTGTTCATTGTTTTGTGCTCAGGATATGGATGAGAGAGAGTTTTTAATTAATCTGCCTATCCAGTCAGCAGACGTAAATGAATAAATGCATCACATGGCACTTGAACTTGGGCTGCTTGAAATATGTTAATGTACCAACATATGCACCACAAAGACAGATAATCCCACTAGCTTGAAGCAATTATGTAACCCTCATAATAAGCTCTGTGCTCTAGAAGTTATTCAATTCACACTATACCACAGCAAACACACCCATACAAGTAAAGGCGAGTACGAAATTAATGCTTCAGATGGAACCTAAAACTGATTCATTCTCATATTTTTGCTCAATAACA
The DNA here is from genome assembly GCF_019279795.1 of Protopterus annectens. NCBI lineage: Eukaryota > Metazoa > Chordata > Ceratodontiformes > Protopteridae > Protopterus > Protopterus annectens. The sequence goes on from NC_056748.1 coordinate 506,813,313, forward strand.
GAAAAATACAGATAATATATAAAATAGCATGTATTCTACAGACAATTTCAGTGTAATGAATAATCTATCATGTTTTGTTTTCAAGTTACTCACAGCTAGTTTAAGAAATTTGGAGCGCTAACTTTCATGTCTCTCTCTGCATGATAACAAGAGAGTTTAATATTTATTTACTTGAAACATGACCCATTTTATAGAAAACTACATGGTGAATACCTCTCTTTCAACAACATTATGAGCTGATAACACTGAAACAAGAAACACAACAAGGAGCGACATGGACAATGTTATATTTAAAGCTTAAAATACTGGCCTACACCATAAGTAAATGCAGTGTTAAGGAACTTAGACTCATGCACTATGGTACAGTTAATTCTGAAGAGAACAGGCTACATTCAATACCAATAGGTAGAAGAGGACATTGTACAATGCAATGACCTAAGACAGTGTCAAGGAAGAAATCTGACAGCTACTGGTCAGTGCCAACCAAGTATTACAGTAGTATAATATGAGAAAAGTTAGCATTTAAACAAGTTTCTTAACCCCCACCAAAATGCTACAATAACCATCTCTTCCACAAATCTGTATAATGAAGGACTTTTGAAATTCTGATATGATGCAACCATGCTAAGTGCATCACCTAGCATGTCAAAAAATCCCATGAGGTCATTAATAGAAAATAGGAAGAAGATTTCCACTGTGCTATGACGTACATATCATACCAGAGGAGCTAATGACGGGTTAGTTAAATTAAACAACATCGTTGGCCACATGTGGCAGCGGAAGAACATATGGAGTAACTTGGTGACACAAGGTGATGCATTCTCCCACGTACTATAAATGGAAGGTATTCACAAAGCAAAGTAAGAATATCAGATACCTGCATCAAGCATGCTGCCCATATAGCATGCAGCTGGTATCCTACTTTAACACTGTGCCCTTGTGGCCAGCACTCCCTTAAGTGGATAAACAACAAAGATTTCTCCAACAGATGGGCAATATCACTCAAATTTGTAATGTACTTTGTCTGCCCACTATGGTCTTGTTCAGAAGAATTGGCTATGGTTATCTTGTTGGGGTATTCAAGACCATGCCAAACACTCAACTGAAATATGTGTATGTATTTCTACACACACACACACACACACACACACACACACACACACACACACACACACACACACACACACACACATATATGCATACTTGTATGTCTTCTTCTTCGTATTTCGGCTTTTCCCGGTTAGGGGTCGCCACAGCGTATCACCTGTCCGCTCATGATTGGCAGTGGAGCTTTACAGTGTCAAGGTGCCAGCCCAGTGCCCAACCTTCCACAGAAGGCACACATATGCACGCACTCACACCTAGGGTCGAGTGTCCAATCCATCTACAACATGTCTTTGGGATGTGGGGGGAAACCGGAGCACCCGGAGAAAACCCACATGATCACATGGAGGACATGCAGACTCTGCACAGAAGGCACCCCAGCCAAGGATCGAACAAGAAAACCTCTTGCTGTGAGGTGGCAACACTAACCACTGCACCACCATGGCCGCCCATATAGACGAGGTACATATAAGATGAAAATGGATTTTATTATTATATCACAAGGTTTAAATATAGCTAAGGGAGAGATGTGCAGGCTTTCCAGATCACTCATCCATATGCATACTTGTATGTATCAGTGTGAAATTCTCTCATATTAACCTCAGTTTTGTTGACATGCTTTGACTGACAAACCAGATAGTCAATTGCTGGGTGAGATCAACTATCTCCTGTGGTTTGGGAATTTGCCCTTTTTACAGTGATTGTGCAATCTCAAAATTGGAATAAGTAAATAAACTAGGGGTGTGGAGGCATAGCCCCCACACAGGAGTTGCAGGGGGGTTTACACCCTGCAAAAAACGTGATTTAAAATGTGCATGCTCTGGGGTTATGTCTTGGAAAATGTACAAAAGTGTGTTGGCTTTTTTGCTCGATGTGAACATATCAATACTTGATGATTTCAGGCAAAGCCATACATACATCATATGTTATATAATATATATGTGTGTGTGTGTTTGTGTAATTATATAATAAATGGTTTATGTCACTCAGTCAACATGTGAAACATGCACCATGGCATGCCAACCATTCATTACATTGTACAAACATACTGAAACACTGTACATCAAGAAAGGAAACAAATTTCCTTTCCTGGTGTACAACCCATAATACGACCACATTCAGGTCATATTTGTTAAGATGCTCAGAATTAGGATCAGGAGCAGGGCAGGGTTAGCCCGCATTACTATGGTGGGTAGAGTGGTTTCATACCCCTGTACCACCTTAGTAATACATATCAATCCCAACCCTGACCCTAAAGTGCATTTAACTTTAAAAAAGCCCTTCCCATAATAGTACCACTAAACAAGACAGCTCAGACACTCATCATATCTGCACACACACACTAAATTTGTCATCTCACCTAACCCTAAACACTCAACTGTGCACGGGTACACACACACACACACACACACACACACACACACACACACACACACACACACACACTCACTCTCTAACCCTGCATTGAACCTTGCTCTAACTCAATACAAAAATGCACACACACCTAGTATACACCCTACTTAGTTTTTTCAGCAAAGCAATCATCCAGTATAATGTCCATTCAATAAACTAGACAAACAACCCTGCAGTCCCAGGTGTTGGTCAAAGCAACAATTAATCAAACACACAGCACCCATAGCTCACTCTTTCTCCCTCCCTCTCTCTCTCTCTCTATATATATATATATATATATATATATATATATATATATATATATGGACACACACACACATATACATACAGGTCCATGTCTTTTCAATGAAACTGAAATAGTTAAGCCCATTTGATTGAAAACTCATTGTGCTGAAAATTCATTTGAATGAAATGTTTCTTCACAAAAATATACCATAAAAAAGGTTTTTGCAGCACACACACCTTCGTTATATGTATTAACTCCCTGGTCACAACCTCAGAGAAAAGAAGGAAAAAACACCACACACAATGAATCAGTGCTGGAGATTAAACACAATTGCCTACAAATCTGAGGATGCAACATGGTGTTGACCATTGTAATCCACACATACCCTGCTTGATTCACTTTCCTAATAACTCTTACAATAAGAAATGACACCATCAACGAAATTATAAACTGTCTTTTGGCTTTTCCCGGTTAGGGGTCTCCACAGCGGAACTCCGGTCCACTAATGACTGGCAATAGATTTTTACCATGCTGGCTTGCCGGGCCTAACACACAACCTTCAACGAAGGAATGCCCATTCATGCATGTTGACACACAGAAGACGCTCTAACTGAGAATCGAACGTGCAACGTCTAACTGTGAGGCGACAACACTACCGCAGCACCACCACCACTGTCCCCATCAACGGAATTATATGGACCTATATTTTATATATATATATATATATATATATATATATATATATATATATATATATATACACACACACACATTCATATACATATATACATACATACACACACACACACACAAACAGACGGAGAGAAAAAGAGAGAGATTCCATTCATTCAATAAAAATATTGAAGCTCAAAATGTCAAAAACGCAAAACAAAAAATGTAATTTTGCCCTTTCTCCATTGTTTTGTGATCCCAAAGTTAGTATATGTAAATTACAGGTACTGTGTGGGTGCATTTTTCATCATCAGCACCTTTCATTACAACTCCAAATCAACGAATTACTACTGATCACAAAAGGTAACTTGACCCCGCCCCTCACAACTTGGATACACAGCACAACTAAAATAAAATAATTAAATAAAAAAACAGATTAATTATGTGCTGTTTTATTGGCTGTGATTAGCACAACCCATGTAACATTGCTTCTCTGGGAGCTCCACCTCCACATGCCCTTACTAGTATACAATAACTCCACCGTTGCATAATTACAAATTAAGAAATTGCTCTTTCCATGCCATAGCAGACAGTATGGGACTGAACTACGGAACTAACTCAATGGAATTTGCAAATGATGGGTAATGCTACCAGTTTTATTTATTGACATTATGAGCCCTCAGCAAAACTGTTTGTAATTATACGTATGTAGGAACACAACTCCCTTCTTGATGACCAAAGAGAAAAACAGCATCCAAAAGGCCTATAAATCAAAATTATCTACATAAAAACACAGCCAGAGAATAATGAAAACCATCAAATTTTAGTACAAAAACAAACAGCAAATATTATAATGATTTTATAGGTTAAATTAGGAGGGTAAATTCATGGCATCCTCATCACCTTCTTGACAATTTAACTTCTGACATTATGCCAAATTAGAAGTAAGAATGTATGTGTTTTTTAAAACTGAATAATTTTTCCATTTTCTGAGATTTTGTAGTATAGGTGATAGACAGGGGACTTCTTCCTTCAACCAAATTAATTTTATTCATGCAATTTTTAACATTACAAAATTTATGTAGTATATCAAATATTGGTAAATAATTGAAGATAACTGGTAAAATCTCAATCTAAAGGTGAAATGATGTTTTAAGTTGTCAGTAATTTAAGTGGTACAACATTATATTTTAAAATTGTTTTAGCAACTTCTAATTTAATTAAAAGTACAAAGTTTGAAAAAAGTATAAGCCATCATCCTTTATTACTAAGGTGTCACTGTTCCATATGCTATATTTTGGGTGCTTTACTGTTTAGAGTTTTGCTCACCACATCTAAGTCTTGATTATAAGCCAATAATCCAATCAGCCACATCAGTTAACTTCAGTACTATTATAAAAAAAAAAAAAAAGCAGCTGCCTTGAGACATGGATGATGGGGAATAAAGCTTTGAATATCGAAGTGATTTATGTAATCCTTTCATACAAGTTTGGATGTATAAGTGTACAAGTACAACTCCTGGAGGCTCCTTAACAGACTTTTTTTTTTAAACTGAAGGATTTTCCTCCTATTTTAAGGCAACAGTAGGTAGTTTTTAGTACACATTTTCATAATGCATATTTTCACAAACATCTGTCAATTTTCAGCTAAATGGTGCAAGCATGGATTGATGTCTCATGTACCTTGTTCAATACAAAGCATTGCAGTCTTATAACTAATACCAGTCAAGTTAGATTATGTGCAATAAGAAATATAAAGATGGCTTCATGAATGTTGCTTGAAAAATCATCTGTATATCTGTGTCACCATGAAAACATAAATTCATCCTTTCTATAACTAGATGTCAGGGTGGTGCAGTGCTGCAGCAGTTAGCATTGTCATCTCACAGCAAGAGGTTCTCCGGTTTTATTCTCAGCTGGAGTGCCTTCTGTGCAGAGTCTGCATGCCCTCCCTCCATTTGCATGAGTTTCCTCTGTGTGGTCTGGTTTCCTCCCACATTCCAAAGACATGTGTCTGGAGGGTTTCTCGCTGGGCATCTACTGAAAATGGGTTCTGTACCAGTAGGACTTTAACGGTAAACAAATATTAAATAAAAATAAAATAAATAAAAATAATATCCTGTAGTACAAACACTTTTATATCTGCAAAAAGGGGATCATAACAGAATATGAAGTTTTGCTGTGATGGGAATCAAAACATAATAAACCAAATATGAAAAATACAGCTATGAAGTCAAAAAGGTAAGGTAAATGATTGAAATAGTACAAGAACATCATTGTTTTTGTGGGTGGGATTCTACCCCATGACCTCCCAACATGGACACACTTTCACATCACCCCCAATCTTTTAATATACTCTGCTCAAATTCACAGACTTAAAGAAAAACAGACTAGGATCAAAGCAAGTAAACTCACTTTTCCCTTTACAGCAGGTATGCTAACCTCAGAAATAGCATTAAGTTCAATGAAAGAGATTGAAGCAATGCAATGACATTGCAAAATATCAGACTTCAATTGCTGAGTACATGGAACACAGCAGAGAGTACCTGTCCCTGATAAAAGATGTTTTGAGGATACTGCCTTAATGAGCAACTTACTGTACTGTACATAATAAACTAATTCTACTGCATTCAGATGGGCTCAACAAAATCCTACCAGGACATTTGGTCTGCCCGCAAAACCTTTAGACTGGCAGGCATACCAACATGCTTTCCAGTTCACTAAAAACATGATTAGTAATAGTAAACTGTCCTGAATAGATGACTTTCTACTCCATTAAGTAATATTAAGCATGAGTTAAATTGATTGTATAAATATTAAACACTTGCAATATGTGAATGTTTGAACCTCATAACAGTTAATGGTAAGAATCATGATCACTGTCATGGCTACTTTTTCATCATTTCATGCAAATGATATCTATCACGAGTGGGTTCAGTGTATTTCATCATTCTTATGGTACATCAGATGTTTTGGAAGGAAGCTTTAATGAAATGTTAGGATGTCAGCATTTAACAAATCCAGAAAAACAGCACACTAAGCTGGAGACCAAGCTCTCACCAAATGCAAATCTTTATTTTCCAACAGTTACCGCTTTCGTCAGGTAGGAATCACCAGACTTCATCAGACAACCTCTAAACAAGCTGAATGCTGTTTTATATAATATGCAATTAACCAATAAATAATCTGATTAATACGAAAACTGTCAATTTGAATAAACACTAAACTTTTTTTAAAAATACACAGCAAAGCAAGCAACAAAGCACAGCCCTTTACAAATACACAAAAAACTAACATATTGTGCTCATATATTTCTACACCTATATATACTTAAAACAATAATCTAAACATAATATAGAATACAAAATTATTATGTATGTATATTATATGATAAAAGACATATTTTTCAAAAAAATATAAAAAATGTATTACAATAATGTATTAAAATACACTAGTACTATGTTTGAGAGAATACAGATTCCCTTATGAATACCTGTAAATATGAAATGGATTCATCTATCAAAAACTTTCAACTTAAAGACCTGGTGGGGAATAAGCAAATAAATAAACTTGCCACCAGGCCTCTCTTTCCTCAAGATACAATTTCCATGGCCCACTTCTAGCCTCACATTTGACTTGTTGTATAACCAAAATTTTGAAATTATGGTCAGGATTTGTTTTTATATGTCTAAATAGAGCACTTTTTGTATTCTGCTGTTGAATTTCATGCACATGCTCGTAAATACATTGAGCAAATTTCCATTGGGTTTTCCCAATATAAAATGTGAGGCATTGGCAACAAACTGCGGCATATATGACACCATAAGCCAAGCCTGGCAGTTATATTTACCCCTGATCACTATTTTCTTACCACCAATAGTAATAACATTACTCCTCAAAATATATTTACATTGGTGGCACATACCGCAGGGAGCCATACCCCCATGTACTTTGTTGTTATAATTATTGGGCATAGATTTTTCCAACAAGCTCTTCAAATTCTGACCTCTACGAAATATAAATTTAGGTTTATTACCAAAGGCATCTACCATACTTTGCTCCTGCATAAGAACAGTCCAATTCTTATTAATAATATCCTGAACCAACAAGCTGTCACTAGAGTAGGTACTGACAAAAGGACATTTTTTCAGCATTTTCCTTGGTGCCTTACCCTTTCCTAATTGTCTTGTGATCTCAGAGTTACAATATATAATTAGTGGGGGGTTTTGCCCTCTGCATAAAACATTTTTCTCTGATTTAATGGATTTCAACTACCTGTGGTTGATTTAGTGTAAGCTGATGTAATGAAAGATAATCATTTGAGCACACAATTGAAATGCCAAGCCAGCCTAAAATCTGTTATCAGCTTTACATAAAGCCTGCAAGGGTCACTGATTTGTAGCACTTCCATTCACAACAAAAACTGCACTAGTGACAGTGGATTTGTACCAGAACAAGCCTATTTTAGTGAACAACAGTCTATCTGTGTACTACTGGAATATTTGCCCACACACTGATGTCAGGTTTAAGTATTAATTACCTTTATCACAAATTTTAACTTATCCTGCATTGCTGTACAAACATACGTAGACTCACGCATATACAGTTAAGCTCAAAGGTGGAGCTTAAACTATTAAAAGTACTGCATTCACAGTCGTAAATGCAGTATACTCCCAAATCTGCTTGTGTCAGATGTACTGTCCTAAGCATATCTTATAAATAAATGGTAACCCATGAAAGTTGCCAACCTAAGAACGAACTATTCACAGTGTGTTAGAAGGCTGTTTCAGCATCTTAGTATCACAGCACAAATCTAAAAGTTCTATTAGGTGTAGATAAATATTTTTTATGTAAAACTAAAAAGTTAAATTAGTCATTCTGGTCATGAAAACAGTCTATAAAATTTGAAACCAAGATCTTATTCAAACAAATGCTGTTTTAAAAGGGATTTCATAGGCTTCACATCAGATATCACTTCCATCTGATTCTAAATGGAATGAAGTAATAAGAATATGTTAGGACATTGTCTTAGTGCTTTTCTCCTTTGCTTCCAGTTCTTGTACTGATTCCAAGGTGACTGCCTGAAATGAGTTTGCCAATGGAGTACTTATCCATTACATAAATGAATAAAAGCAATACAGCAATGTCAGATTCCTTTCTATGTAATAGGAAATTCTGTCATACTGGCATCCACTTGCATATATTTATGCATATTCTAATAAGTATTGCTTCTATTCATTTGGCAACTTTGTTTGAAGTCATGAATTATTAAAAATTAAAGATATCTGCATTTTAGTCCTGTAAAAACTATTTTTCACCTTTTAAGCACATCTTTTACCTTTGCACAGTGCAAGTGTATTCAGTGAAATGTAATATGCAAGAAAAAGCTTAAAGAAATGCAGTGTTGTTCCACTAACAGAAAACACAAAGATACTGGGACACAGACACGATGTAATAACTTTTATTGGACCAACATATATGTTGGGAGCTACTGAGCTAGCCATGAGCCCTTCATCAGAAGTTAAGTTCTGATGATATATATAGTGCATAAATTTCCACTTGTTCCTAGAAAGGAAAGTACAAAGGAAGTACGTCATTTATTTCCCATTAGCTGAAAAAGAAAACTTAATGCTAGTGTGGGAAAAAATGTATCTCGGACTACACCTCAGAGACAGGCAGTGTGTGTGTGTGTGTGTGTGTGTGTGTGTGTGTGTGTGTGTGTATGTGTGTGTGTGTGTGTGAAGGAAAGAGACAAGCTGTAGAAGACAGGGTGATGCCATACTATAAAAATCAAGGTTTCACATGTTACATTAGAGTTTTGTATTCATTTACCTGAGAAAATAACATGCAGAGAGACTGCTCTGACATTTAATTAGACATTAAATTGCAAAACAAGAAATGTACTGATGATTAGTTAAATCCAGAGGGAAAAAAACAAAAAGTTATCATTTGTAAGTTTTTAGTCTGTCTGAACAAGCAATCTTTGTGAGACAAATGTTTTAGTTGACAGAAAATATGAATTAGTAATAGTATCCAGTTCACAATTATGAGAAAAGCTGGGACTACCAAGAGAATAAGACCAGGGGTTAGACTGCATGGATGTAGTATGAGGTTCATGCACTACATAGGTTGTACTTTAGTTAAGTGAGAGAAAAAGAAAAAAAACAGAGACAGGGAGAGAGAGAGAGAATGGATTGTTATGTCAGTCTAGGTTTGTGAAGAACAGTAGAATTGGACAATGTTTTGTTATGCAGTTAAAACTAGTTGAACATTAAGGTCTTACTGACTGTTAGTGTTCTGACCAGAATGCTACCTTTTGTGAATGTAGCTACACTTTTGGCATAAATAAAATGCAGTTGCTGAAACACAAATCCCAGTAATATTAACAGTAAATTTTAATATTCTGTAGTCAACAGTTTAACTCATACTAAATTCATCCTAAAGCATGCATTACCAGAAAAAAATGTTGCTCTTCAGTACAACTTATGCCCACTGTTAGTTGCTCACATACCTGTCAACCTCTCTGTGCAAGAAATCTGGACAAAGACAGAAATAATGGGAGAACAAATGCCCAAAAATAGTAACAGATTTTAAATATTACTCCTATAAACTTAAAAAGTTGCTAGTATAACAGGTTTTTAGTTATTATGTATTTTCTGAAGGATTTGAAGTCTGAAACTCAAATGTCTGTCATTATTTAGTTACATCAATCCTCACTGATTTTCCAGAAAACCAAAAGTTTTATGAGGAACAGGCAAAAAATATGATGCAAAATCTGAACACTCTGCAAAAAGCTGTATAGTTGAGAGGTATGGGTATTATAATGCCTCATAAAACCAATATCCAGGTTCAAACCACTAAATGGCAGTTGCATTAACAATCTCCATTGTTATCCTTTCTAAAGGTGTATCACTGTCCTAACTGATACAGAATGATTAGAATGGGAGAAGTATACTTATGGCTTGTCAATTCATTTTTTTTGTAAATGTTTATGTTATATGCAATGTATTATTGAGCCAACATACGTTTTGCAAGCTTTTGATCTGGCATGAGCCTCTTCATCAGGTTTTATTAAGTTACTAATGCTATATACAGTGTTTAAGTATCCACATGTGCTTATAAAGGGAAGTACAAGGGTTTTGCACTCATGATCAAACCATATCAATCATGAGTTAATCCCGATATACCACACCCACTTATGGGTTACTGCTTAACTGTATGATGGATACTTATGGTACTATATATTATTCTGCAAAATATTTTTTCAGAAAATGAGATAGCCAGCATCTTTTTTCCTCATCCTGCATTCACACAGATCAGTTGTGGTCTTATCACTTATTCTGCATACACTACAGAGTGAATAAAAATACTTCTGTTGTAGGCATTCCAGACTGGGACAAGGCTAACACAAAGGCAGGTCACAAAGAAGGCCAGACCAAGGAAGATGTGGATCTTTATGCAAGTTCAAGTCCCAAATAAAATGCCTCAGCTTTACACAATTTTTTTTCACTTTGAAGACTATGACTGTGTTATAATGCACATCTGTGCACCATAATACATGCACAAGTGACATTCTTCTACAGCTGGGAGTCTGGAACTCATAGTAACAAAATGTCAACCAAACTGAGAGCCTCCACTATGGCAATAACAAGATATATGTAAAATAGACTTTATCAAGACATGAAGGAAAATAATAAATTGCCCCCTAACAGCATGATGATTCTGAATGGGTCCTTTCTGCATATGCTTAAGGTAAATACATTCATATAATTTCTATATACTCCTCTTTGAAGATATTAAAACTTCAAGAAACTCAGACTCCTTTTAGTGTAGGTTATAGATTGTTGCTCCTCTGGAATAAACTCCCAATTCACATGAAGCAGAGGTCCTCAATAACCCTATTCAAGTACAACCTAAACAATTAGAGGGGAGAACGTAAATACATGACGGGGGTGGCACCTATATTCCTGATTGACTGGAACAGTTGGTGCTAATAACAGACTTGCTCTGCAAATAAAAAACATCTAACCAAGGTAAATTAGGGAACATGGGTTTAACATGGCTAGGCTTGTAAAGGCCATAGGGCCATTAGCCTAGTAACCTCTATCAACCTATATTTCTGAAAACCTGCCAAATGTGTCAGACATATTAGACTGCAACACTTAAAGGAAAACAGTTCCTGAGTCTAGCATCAGACTGAGTTAATAAATCTTTCTCTTTTACATGTGTAATTTACTGCAATATTATAACCAAATATGAAAGCACCACAAAGTGAACAAACCAAGCCAGTAACACTAGAAATTCCAAGGCAGTAATCCAAGCAGATCCACGTAGTATAAATGAATAATTAACTTTAATATTTGATTCAAATGCAATAAAAGGCTCTACACAAGCCACACACAGTCAATATGAAAGTACCTGATATTCCAATAATTATTCTGAGCATTCAGTTCAAAAACTGCTTGCCATGTAGAATTAACAAGCATGACATGTCATACAGAATTTCTCTCTGATAAACCTGTGAAGAAAACGAAAACACTGTAATCTGCGTTAGCATGTCTGGCAGGAGATTTTTGTATATTCTCAGATTAACTTGTAATGTATGCCAGCATGTCTAACTGCAAAAATGTAAATAAGTTTTTAAAATGTTGAGTATCTCCATGCTTATACAAAATGTTTAAAGAATCTGTCAATGTTTTGCTATATTTCTAACTGCACATGTCTGTAAGAGAGATTCTAATGTACAAACTGTCTGAAGAATCAGCTGATCAGTAGGTGAAGTCATAAGAATGTTCCTGGTTGCCAGGTGATTATTTGAATAGCTGTGTCACAAAGAGAAATACTGCCAACCCAGCTATCCGGAATTTTGCAAATAATATGCCATTTGTGAATATTAAACTGATTTATATAGAAGTGTGACAGAAGGAGATACTGCCAACACAGCTATCTGGAATTTTGTAAATAATCATATGTCATTTGTGAATATCAACATGATTCATATACTTGTCTTACAAATGTATTAGAACTGTATGGTATGTTTATATTAAACTGCTGGTACAACAGTGTGTACTGAACAGGGTTTGTGCAGTACTGAGCCTAGATATGTGATGACAGTATACCCTGCTGGATTAGAACAGAAGTGTATATACACTGTTGTAGCTGTGTGAATGTATATATTTTTAACAGTGGAAGGTTAATTTGCAAAACTGCAGGAAAATAGTTGAAATTAAATTGTTTTACAACCATGTGATAAAAGAGATGGTTTCACTGCAGCAAGGAGACAGGATGTCTAAAACTATGGAGCATTCTGCATTGCTTTGTAAGTGTTTTATTGTTTTACATCTTCTAGCAGTTGCAAAGATCTGAGAAAGAGGTATTTTTCACATGAAGATGCCAAAAATGCTGGCAGTTTCTAGCAATGGGGGTTTTCACCTGGGATAGTCAGATGACAAAAGTGATATAATCCTGCAAGTATCCTAACAGCAATATTTGAGATATTCATTTAAGAACTTTCTGATAGAGAGAGGGCATTTTTGTATCGGTCTTTGACCTGACAACATCAGCTAGAAGATTAAGTCACCACACTTGCCTTGCTATAAGTAAATCAGTCTAAAATACAGTCATTTCTTTTAGATGCAGTTAGGAATATAGTGAGGCATAGCTTAGATGTTTTCTTTATTTGACACTGTCCTGTGATGTTGTTTTAAACATTTTCTGTGATTTTGAACTCTTATGTAACTGATTACTTACTGAGTATTGTCTTGTTCTTTTATTATTTATTATTAAATATATTTAAATCTATCTTTGTGGCTGATATTTGTGAGACATATTTAAGCTCTGAGAGTACTTGCATATATATTTGAGGACACTATGGGCCACTCCTAATAGTCTTGCTCTTGGTCAAACTACTATCTGGATTTATAGTAACATTACAAAGTAAGATTGGACACCCTTTGCTAAGGGCCTTAAAGTAGCTGATAAGTAGTGGCTGGTGGCAGGAATAACTACCTTATCGTCTGGGCAGAAGGGGGCACAGCTAGTAAACCTGTGCCAACTTTTCCCAGGTGTGTGTGTGTGTGTGTGTGTGTGTGTGTGTGTGTGTGTGTGTGTGTGTGTGTGTGTGTGTGTGTGTGTGTGTGTGTGCATGCGTGCATAAATCAAATCTCAAAGTGTCGGTGTGTCAGCTACTTGATCAGGGACATGAAGCACTGGTTGGACAGAGAGTGTGCTGGAGGTCTTAGCTTGGTCACTCAGCTAAGATCTCAACTCTATAGCTGTGCCAGTGGGGAGTCTTATTGAGGATTTGGAGAAAGAGGAAGAAACCAGCCCCAGACTGACTGTAATCTCTGTGTGCTCTTAAGGAAATTGCACTTTACTTTGTGTGTACTTGTCATCCTCCCAGTGTGTACGTCCCCCACTGTTGCCAGTCGTGAGGAATGAGTCTCCTTGAGACAGTCAGCCAGTGCTGGGGTCACAAGCTGACTGACAGGAAAATAACTTTTTCAATTAACTGCTAGTTTTAAAATAAGACAGTTGACACAGTTAAGCTGAGCAGCTTGTTGAGAGTTACGTCAGTTACAGTGCTGTGCAGAAGATACCCAGAAAGAGGACTCACCCTAAACTGTAAGCCTACCTTTGCCTTTCTGTTATGTTTTAAATTAGATCAGAGACAGTATTTTCTAGTTAGATTAGGAAGGTTTAGTTATTTAGAGAGGGTTTTTCAAAGATTATGGACTTCTATCCTACAGTTTAATTTTATATTTCTGGTGATTGAATTCTGGTGTTTATTGAAAGTTATTGTTCTACATTCTTGTAATCATTTTACTTACTATTAAATGTTTTTTTATTACTTTACATTGTGGCTGGACAACCAGTGTATTCTTTGGAGATTAAAGTGTGTTTATACCTGTTCGATACATGCCAGGTCACCGCGAATGCCTGGCTACTTCTGGTCATAGCTATATTTTCTTTGATATTTAATTTTTAATAATTGATTACCCTTTGAAGGGCATGTGGACCTGTCTGACTATGATGGCAGCATTTATCATTTCTTTTGGGAAGTGGACACAGCTGGAAATCTGTGTCAGGCTTCCCATAAGTGGTTTGAGTGTGTGAGATTTAAATTTAGTTTTAGTATGAGTAAGTGAGAGGTCTTAAAGTACAACACACTGCTCAAAAGTGTATGATAAGGGATTACATTTGGAGTGGACAGAGGTATATTGTCCAGTCCCAGGAAAATCAACCATGTTCCTGTTGTCCTCTTAAGGGAAACTGTGGAATTTTACTCTTGTGTGTTCTTTGTTCTGGTGTTTTCGCTCCCATAATGGAGTCAGTGGTGGGAACTGAGGCCTCTTAATTACTGACCCGGGTTTTAAGTGGGGGATACAATATTATTAGTGGCAGTCTGGTGGGATATTGACCAGATATCACATTTAATTGTTGGCAGCTTAGTGGAATTTTTAATTGGATTTCAGTAGCTTGTGGGTAGTTGTCATTAAGGTGTGCACTCTTGACAGCCACAAAATAAACATTCAGAATTTCAGTCCACCACAGTTTTATTTATTTTTTAGTTAGATAGTCAGGGATAGCAGGCAAGGATGTCAGCAGAAAATTTTTGCAAGCTAACAATGATCCAGTTGGCTAAGGAGTGTGAAGCCAGAGAACTGGTGCATGCCAACCTGACCAAGGAAGCAATGATTACAGCCTTGGTTACAGCCACAGCTCAGACCAGTTGTGCGGAGGATATTCAGTTTGGTGCTGGTGATGTGCAGCCTGCTGAGTTGGGACAGTCCACCTTTTCTTTGGAGGATCTGAGAATCTGGATGAAGTTAGAGAAACTGTTCCTGGAAGCCAAACTACTGGAGAGTGAGGAGAAACTGCACCTGGAGACCCAGTGTCTGGAGACTGAGGAAACAGAGAAACAGCACTGATATGAACTGCAGGCTGAGGAGAAATGGCATCAATATGAATTGGAGACTAAATAGCTGGAGATCAAAGAGAGACTGAGACATTTAGAAGCGGAGATCAATGACAGACAGCATGAGGAGAACGAGAGACAGCACCATAACGAAGTGAACCTTCTTACCCTTCAAGACGGTCATAGATGTAATGGGGAAAGGAATAACCAGACCCTAGAAGCTGTAAAGGACAATAAACAATTTCTAGTACATGGATTGGGCTGACTTTGATAGTTTTATTCATATCTTTGAGAGGGTGTGTAGATAATATGATGTTGATCATGAGCTCTACATTTGGCTCCTGACTCCATTACTCCATGGTAAAGCTGCTGGTGGGTGCTGATGTTCCCTTGGACACGGTGACTGAGAGGATGGAGGTGAGTGGTGGTACCCAGACTGACTGCAAGGCACAGCTACTGGAAGTGATTAGACTTCCTGCGGAAGGGGAGATGGGGAAGGTCATCAAGGTAAAGTTCAGACAGGCTCAACTTATGGATCCAACATTTGAGGGAAATGCCTAAGGAGGCACCTTAGGATCAAGGAAGAGGGAGCCTGTATATGGGAACGAAGGTTTGTTGTATAGAGAATGGACTCCTGGAGGTGGGCTAGAAGGTGAAGTAATATGGCAGTTGGTAGTGCATAGTGCTTACCATCTGCAATTTTTAGCCACAGCACATGACATTACTTTCCCAGGTCATATGGGCATAAGATGTACTAAGAGACATATTATACAACATTTTTGTTGGCCTAGGATTAAACAAAGGACAAGACTAAGGCTTCATTAATGGCTTTGCCTGTTATCAAATAACCATTTCAGACAGTGGCCCTGGACATTGTGGGACCCCTGAGTACTTCAAGTTCTACAGGCAAGAAATACATCTTGGTGGTAGTAGACTATGTTACCAGATATCCTGAGGCAGAGGCTGGCTGTCTGTTGAGGCAGAGAAGGTGGCAAATGCTTTTCCAGAAATCTTCAGTAGAGTAAGTTTTCCACAGGAAATACTGACTGACTGAGGTGCCAACTTTATGTCAGACCAGCTGACTTATCTGTGGAAGCATTGTGGGGTGAAACATCAAATGACCACCCTCTGCCATCTCCAGACTAATGGTCTTGTGAAAAGATTAAACTCTACATTGAAGACTATGCTATGGACATTTGCATACCAATATGTGAGGGAGGTCTCGGATAGATTAAACATTAAACCCAGTAAGTGTCAAGTGGTTATGGAAGAGGTCACTTACTTAGGACACAAAGTGTGAAGTTATAAAATTAGCCCAGAACCTGTCAAAGTGGAAGCTATCCAAGTGTGGCCAGTTCCTGTTACTAAAAACAAGTGAGAGCATTTCTAGGCATGGCAGGATACTATAGAAAATGTACCCAGTTACAGTACCATAGCTGCACAACTTACTGATCTAATTAGGAAGAAAAAAACAGACAAAGTAGTGTGGACCACAGATTGTGAACAGGTATTCCAAAACCTTAAAAAGATTTTAGGAGGACCCCCCCCTCCCCATTGCTAGCCAGCCCAGATTACAATAAAGAATTTATTGTATAGGTAGATGCTTCAAATTATGGGGTGGGGGCTGTACTTAACCAAGTTATCCCAGATGGAGAAGAACATCCAGTGGTATATTTGAGCTGTACACTCTAACTGAAAGAAGAGTATTATGCGGGCATGGAGACTGTGTGTTTGGCCATAGTGTGGGCATTGCAAAACCTGCTGCCCTATCTTTATGCTGGAAAATTCACTGTACTCACAGATCATAACACTCTTAACATGGCTTGATAGGGTCAGTAAGCAAAATGCTAAGTTACTGAGGTGGAGGCTAGGATTGCAAGCATATGATATGACCATTCAATAGCGCAGTGAGGTTAATAATGCCAATGCAGATGGATTTTCAGGAGAGGAGTGGGTTAATACTCCCAGGTAGACCCATTTTTCTCAACTGCCAGTTTTTAAGGGTCACTTGAAAATTGTGCTTAGGTCATAAGGGGGCGATGTGAAGAAAATCAAAATACTGTCATCTGCGTTAGCATGTCTGGCAGGAGATTTGTGTATATTCTCAGATTAACTTGTATTGTATGCCAGCATGTCAAATTGTGAAAATGTAAATAAGTTTTTAAAATGTTGACAATCTCACTGCTTATACAAAATGTTTAAAGACTCTGTCAGTGTTTTCATACATTTTTAATTGCACAGGTTTGTAAAGGAGATTCTAATGTACAAACTGCCTGTTTTGTGAAAAAAAAGAAAAAAAAAGAAAAAAATATCTCTTGTTTTTCCTGCTTTACTAGTTTAGTCCAGTTTCAGAGTTGCTGATTCCTGGGCTTTGGTTGTAGTTCCTGTGTACTGTTTCCTTGCCTTATTTGGGGGAAGGGAAGCTACCTTGCTTACCAGTGGGAGTGGGAAGCATTGAGCTGCCTTTTGTCCAGTTTTGTGAGGTTTCAGCCAGTAACTAGTAGTTTATTGGTCGTTTTGGGCCAGTTTCTAGCTTTTTCCAGCCCCCTGGTATAAAACGCGCTAAACACGCGTTAGAGCGATTTAGCGCAGAGCTGCCACTGTTGCACGCTAGGGCAGTGCCGGTTAAGCAGGTTTAAACTATTCGGGCTACCTAAAGTCCACTCTTCAAATTTTCCCTTAAAACTACCTTCCTCGAACTATACTACTGATCAAATCAGCGTATCCTATAACTAAAAAGATCAACTCTACTTGACTCCAAGTAGACTATTCTCTATCTATTAAACCTAGCACTTGCTCCTACAGTACTTATTACCTTGATACGGCACTCTTGTCATAGATAGTACCCCAAAAAGGCAACCCCCCATTTCTCGGTCACCCACGTCCCCGGAATCTTTTTTAAAGTTTTTCGTCTACCCTTCTAGCATGTCGAGGGATCAGTTGCTAGTGTCCTCTCCTGCTCAGCTGGTGAACCTGGGAATATTGAGGCAATGTTTCAATTGCCTCATGTACACAGACAACCCTTTCCTCCTCCCACAAAACACAAATACATGCAAGAGATGCAACTATACGGCCAAACTGGAGGCTGAGCTCTCTCAACATAGGACTGGCAAGACCAGTCAGGAGGAGAAGGTTACCACACACACTATAGACCCAGTCTCACATAGTACCATTACAACCTCAAATCATACACATAAACACACAAAGACATACTCGGAGGCTCTGATCAAAAATCTACCAAAACAGCAGAGGCCACCAAAGCAGACACCCAAACAACCACCACCTCAGAACACAACACCGCAACACATAGACCTCACAGTCAGAGTGTCAAACAGTCACAGCCCTTAAGGCCAAACACAATGCCAGACACACTAGTCATTGGTGACTCCATAGTCAGACACACTGATGTCCCGCTCACCAGACTGAGTAAGGAGAAGGTCACAGTAAGCTGCCTGTCAGGCGCTAGAATCCGCCACATAACGCAAGCACTCAGGTCTCTCAACAGCAGGTACAAATATGACTCAGTCATTGTCCATGCTGGTGTAAACGATCTGAGACGTACCTCCTTGGACTACATGAAAAGAGACATTGAGGAGCTCTCTGATTATGTAGCCCAGGCAGGTATGACCCTGACCTTGAGCAGTATCCTACCTTCACCAAGAATGATGCCACAATACAGAGATAAGATGATCAGCTTTAACAATTGGCTTAAACACTGGTGTCATTCAAAGGGGATCCAGTATCTGTCTGCCTGGGATGACATGCTGGACAAGCCACGCTGCCATGAGGGCGGCTTGCACCTGTCACCCTGGGATTCCGGATATTGGCAAAGGCTCTTGCCACCCCATAGTGCCTTTTTAGGCAAGGCTCAAATTCTAAACCTACCACCCTAGAACACAAAAAGGAAAAAACTAAGGGTAATGCTGCTCAATGCCAGAAGTCTAAATCTCAAAATGCACGCACTTGAGGCCCTTCTCAGTATGGAGAACATCGATGTCTGTGCTGTGACAGAAACCTGGTTCAAGGCTCCTGAGAGCACCCCAGCGCTATCAGGTTTTACCTCATATCATGCGTTCCGGCCCCAAAATCCGGACAATACCAAGAAAGGAGGGGGGGGTATCCATATTCATCAAGGACACCCACACCTCAAGACTGGTGGCAACGCACGATGCATCGGAGACCATCCAGGTGCAATTAACCATAGGCAAGACTGCTCTGCAAATTGTAGCATGTTACAGGCCACCCTCACAAACTCAGGAAACTCACATGGCCTTCCTGAAAACACTAGAGGGATAAATGTATCACCAAACACCATCATACTAGGTGACTTCAATTACCCTAATATAGACTGGGAACACTACTCAAGCCCAAACACCCTAGCCCAAAAGTTCCTGGAATTCATAAACTCAAATGCCATGGAACAACTAGTCACCATCCCCACAAGAGGAGATAACATACTTGATCTCATCATCACGAACATGGGAGCACAATGTTCAACACCGGAAGTATACCCCTCACTGGTGAGATCAGATCACAAACTAATCTCGCTGGAGGTCCTCATCCCACCCCACCTGAAATAAAAAAGACCACAGTAAAGAACTTCTCAAAAGCCAACTTCACACTTCTAAAGACTAGTGTGGTCTCCTTTCAGGCCCCGAGCTGGCGGAAAACAATACTCAAGCCGCTGAATCACTTACAAACGCCTTCTACCAGCACCTGCAGGACTGCATGGATAAGGCAATCCCAAGCAAAACAAAGACTCTTTGTACCAAAGGCAAGCGTCCAGTCTGGTGGACCCCAGCCATAAACAAACTCTACAACAAAAGGAGGAAGCTACTACAAGATAGAGCAAAATCCTTAAAAGGTAAGACACCCTTGATCACTATAAGTAAAAACTAAGAGCTCTCATAAAATCATCCAAAGCAAATTTCGAGAGAAAAATAGCTAAAGACTCAAAAGACAATCATAAGGCCTTCTTTAGCTATGTTAGAAACCTAGGAGGAAACTCCCAGATATGCTCAGAACTAGTTCAAAATGATGTGAAGATTACTGATCCTACAGACATTGCCAACATACTGGATGACAGGTTCAGTGCAAACTTCTCCCCTCCCCCAAAGGAGAGATATTTATACCAAATGAGTGCAGCCCCCAAACATCTCCAGCGCCCAAGTGAGAACTGCTCTCTCCGGCAAAAACACAGCATCCATGGGACCCGATGGTGTCCCCGGCTGTGTGCTCCACGAACTCAATGAGGAATTAAACCCACAGCTAGGACAGCTGTTTAATCAAAGTCTTACCTCTGGATACGTACCCAGGGAGTGGCGCACTGCAACTGTGGTCCCACTTCACAAAGGCGGTGCCTCCACAGACCCTGGAAATTACCGCCCATTAGCTTGACAAGCCTTATCTGCAAAGCCATGGAGAGGATCATAATGGACCTCATAAATAAAGACATAGGGAATTTGCAGACTTTGGATCCAACCCAGTTTGGCTTTGTCAAAGGCAGATCATGCCTTTTAAACTTGGTTGACTTTTGAAACAGTCACCAAAGCCATTGATGAGGGAAAGGCAGTCCATACAGCCTACCTCGATCTGGCTAAGGCCTTCGATACAATACCCCACTCGGGTATCATTGAAAAACTCATCAGCTTAAATGTTAACCCATACATCACAAGATGGATTGCAAACTGGCTGAGTGACAGAACCCACAGGGTCAGAGTTGCTGGCGCCATGTCAGACTCAAAGCCTGTCACAAGTGGTGTCCCACAGGGCTCAGTCCTGGGCCCACTCTTGTTTGGCATCTACTTTTCCGAAGTACAAGCAAACACAGGAGGGTTATGGCTGACAAAGTTTGCAGATGACTGCAAACTGGCCATAGTAGAAAACACATCTGACACAGATATCCTTCAGAAGGGTCTCACAGAAGCGGATAACTGGTGCCAGAGCCACGGCCTAAAGTTAAATGCCAAAAATGCATAGTCATACCCTTCGGGAAAAACAAGGTTACCCCTAGCTACCAAATAGGTGGCAATCCACTGAGCACAGAAGAAGTTATCAGGGACCTGGGGACCCAGGTTGATAGTAGTCTGTCATTCGACACCCATGTAGCTAAAGTAGTTAGGAAGTCCTTCTACATTGCCCACCTTATCATGAAGGGATTCTCATCTAGATCAAGGGAGGTCATAGTCTCCCTTTACTCATCACTCATCAGACCAATGATTGAGTACAATGCCCCATTCGGAATGTATCTGACCCGACACTTGCAGCAGCTGGAGAGGCCACAAAAGTTCCTCACCAAAAGGATAAAGGGTCTCAAAAATCTGTCCTATGCTGCCCGACTGAAAGAACTCCAGCTCTATTCAGTCGCACGCTTGCTCAGAGGTGACCTTTGCCTAACATACAAGGCCATGTCAAACCCAGATTTGATGAATATGTTTCACCTCAAAAATCTAGATCCATCAGAGCCACAAGGGCGGAGACTTAAACCTCGACATGGCTATTAATAGGACGTGCTGGAGGGATAGATTCATCACCCAAAGACTCCCTATGCTGTGGAACAAAATCCCGGTACATGTGAGGCAGAGCACCTCG
Source organism: Protopterus annectens (assembly GCF_019279795.1). Lineage (NCBI taxonomy): Eukaryota > Metazoa > Chordata > Ceratodontiformes > Protopteridae > Protopterus > Protopterus annectens. The sequence goes on from NC_056748.1 coordinate 506,835,235, forward strand.
CTGGCCTTGTTCAAGAGAAATCTTGACCAATGGATGGGAGATCGCAGATATACCCCAGGAATTACCTCAGTGTCACTGCTCGACAGAGGCACAGCAAAATAATGGGTATAGTTCCCCATACTAAAGGGGTGGCGTAAGCCACAAAACAATGGGCTAGGCTTATAAATGCCCTCGGGCAGATAGCCTAGTATGAACCTATGAACCTATGAACCTATGAATCAGCTGATCAGTAGGTGATGTCACTGCAATGTTTCTTGGGTTCAAACAGCTGACTGTTATTTTTAAAATAAGACAGTTGAGCTTGTTAGGCTCAGCAGTTAGTTGAGAGGTACAGTGCTGTGCAGAAGATACCCAAGAAAAGGACTCACCATAAACTACACACCTGCCTTTGCCTTGCTATTATGCTTTAGATTAGATCAGGGACAGTATTCTCTATTTAGATTAGGAAACTTTAGTTATTTTGATAGAATTTTTCCAAGATTATGGACTTCTATCCTACAGTTTAATTTTATATTGCTAGTGATTGAATTCTGGTGTTTATTGAAAGTTAGTGATTTACATTGTTGTAATCATTTTACTTATTATTAAATGTTTTCCATTACTTTACATTATGGCTGGACAATCAGTATATTCTTTAGAGATTAGAGTGTGTTTATATCGGTTTGATATCCCCCAGGTCACCTTGAATGCCTGGCTGCTTCTGGTCATGGCTATCATTTACTTTGATATTTATTTTTTAATAATTGATCAGCCTTTGAAGGGCATGTGGACCTGTCTGACTCTGGTGTCAGCACTTATCATTTGTACTGAGGAGGGGACACAGCTGGAAATCTATGTCAGGCTTCTCATAAGTGTTTGTGTGCGTGAGATTTAAATTTACTTTGAGTGTGAGTGACTCAGAGGTCTTACTCTGGAACACACTGCTCTGACGTGGATGATAAGGAATTACATTTGGGGTAGACAGATGTAATAGTGTCCAGTCCCGGGAAAATACAGCCTGTTCCTGATGTGCTCTTAAGGGAAATTGTGGAATTTTACTCTTGGATGCTCTGTCCTGTGGGGTTTTCCGTGACACTCCTACAATGAAGTCAGTAATGGGGATTGAGGCTCCTTAATTACTGATCCGGGTTTTAAGTGGGGGACATCACATTATTAGTGGCAGTCTAGTGGGATATTGACCAAATGTCAGAAAACCTATAAGCTAAACTATGCAAATTCATCTTGAATAGTCTAAGTATTCCCTCAGACAAATGACTCTTTCCTATAAGCATCTCAAGCATGTTTATGGCATAACATGTGTAGACATGCTAAACTATACTCTAATAATGGTTGAATTAAAAACTTGCATAATTTGACATTGTTCGTTGTCATTTTTCTGAATGAGAGTCTTAAGAATACATCATTTCAAAAATGCGCTTTATTAATAATTATTCAACGACTATATCATTAGCCAATAATACATTCTGACCATCCAGTCATAGTAGTCTACTAAGGTTTGTTGATCCAAATTATATGATTTTTACATTTATCTACATTAAATCTCAGTCTTAAGACTCTAGCACAGTGATTAAGAGAATTCAAGTAAATATTAATCATCATCTTCTTCTTTCGGCTTTTCCCGGTTAGGGGTCGCCACAGCGGATCACCTGTCTGCTCATGATTGGCAGTGGAGTTTTACAGTGTTGAGTTGCCAGCCCGGCACCCAACCTTCCACAGGAGGCACACATATACACACACTCACACCTAGTGCCAATTTAGAATGTCCAATCCACCTACAGCATATCTTTGGGATGTGGGAGGAAACTGGAGAACCTGGAGGAAACCCACGCGACCACAGGGAAGATATGCAGACTTCACACAGAAGGCACCCCAGCCAAGGATTGAACCAGGGAACCTCTTGCTGTGAGGCAGCAACGCTAACTGCTGCACCACCGTGGCCGCCCAATTCAAGTAAATATTAATATTTCCATCATATCATCATCACCAGTTTACAATCATCAGCAAACTTTGAAACCCAGCTACTATCAGCATTAGAAATAGATGTAATAAAAAAGAGGACAGAGTAAAATAAAAAAAAGTCCTGGGGCACATCAAATGTAAGCCTTATCCATGATGACATTTTGGCCAAAATTGTCACACATTGCTTTCTATCCATTATTCAGTTTTTATTGATCTAATAAGATTGGGTTTTACTGCCTGGTTGTTTAGACTGTATAAAATCCCCAAATGATAAAAAATGCTTTGATTAAATATAGAAACATCTAACAAAAAGAAAGGCCATCGTCTAATGTAATACTGACCATTACATAGAATCTTGCTAAACATATTTGTGCATACTGACCTGCTAATAAACCATGTTATATAACAGCAGATTATATGATCACAATGCTTTAAAATTATCTTAGGGCACTACTCACAGCAGTACTCAGAAGTACTTTTCAGGATTATTGGATTGCAATTTTGCCCTAGTTTCCTAACTCCAGGTTTGCAAATAGGAAAAATGTAAGCCTGTTTGTACACTACTGGGACTTCTTTGACTGCAACAAGTGGATTCACCAAAGAATCCCTCAATGTACAAATCACTCTAAACACAAGATTATTTAACCTCATTATTAAAGAGGCCTTAACCATTTTTAGGGCGAAATGAACCATGTCTCATGCAATTACTGGCATTCACTATTATGTGCATCTAGTTGTGAGACTGTAAATTAGACTCCTGACTTACATAAGATGTGAAGTAACTGAAAAATCTCAGTATATTAATGGGACAACAGCTATTTTCTACCCTTGAGGTTACATACTTTAAGAATGACTACTTGCTGTTAGGAAGTTTTACCATTTTACAGATACCATCAACGTAATGGATAAATGTTCTTTTTAACATTTTAGTTACTAAATTCAACCTTGTTTTATTAACAGTGGATGGATGTTGTTTATACAGACTGAACATGTGTTTTCATTTGCTGCTGCATATAGAACATGCTTTCCTTTTTCTTTATAATTCTTAATTACTGATTTGTTATATTAAGGTAAACTCACTTAACATTTAATATTATTTTAAAAAGTTTTGCACCTCTACAATGTCACAACATAGAAATTAAGCATTCCTTTTGTGATTCTTAGAGAATTCGCCCCATTCTAACAATTCAACTGAGATTACTTTATGTTGAAAAAAACTTTACCCACACAGTTGGATAACTGCAGGTATGATTAATTTAAAGAGCACTCAAATTACGGTCGATGATCAGAGTTCTTGAATGGCTCCTTAGATTCCTTCTTGGTCACAATCATCATGCTGTGGGATGGTTGCCAGGCATGCTCTTTGATCACATAAAGTAATATTTATTTATGTAACATTTGTTTGCCAGGATAGTCTGGCTGGACTACAACTGTACAATTTTTGCAGAGTCCTGGGGAGAAAAGCTCCATACAGAACAAAACATAATAAGTTGTACATGGTATAAGTAGTTGGTTACAGAGTTTGCATGGTAGAGACAGTTAGGAGACATCTTATAATAGGTAGAAATACAAAATTGGAGTACAGCTTTTTGAGTAGTACACTTGTGGAATATTGTAGCTACAAGATATGTGGAAGGCATTTCAAGTAGCAAATATTTACAATATCTATACATTATATACATAAAGCATCTTTGCAGCACACTATATGTTAAATACAGACGCATAAGGTAGTAAAGTTCTCTGGTGTGGTCAGGCTTCAGGGGGGTCCATTGCAGTTACATAGATGCTTGGTGTAAAGGAAGAATTTGAGGAGATGTTTGAAGGGAGAGATGCAGTTTTGTAGTCAATGGTCAGGAAGCAGGGTATTCCATGTTTTTGCCACCTCTTTGGGGAAGAGGGATTCCACAGAGTTGTTTTGCAAGGGATGTTAGTGATGTGTGCTATGATATTGGATCGCAATTGTCTATTTGAGTTGTAGAAGTTTAGAAGGCCAGTCAGAGAGGGTTTTTTTTGGGATAGTATAGGATTTGATGGGCTAAACTGAGTTGGTGGTATACTAATAAATTAAGAAATTCTAGCCAGTGCAGTGTGTGTAGGGACTGGCAGTAGAGGGACTGTGACTTAGCATTGATAGCAAATTTGGCAATTTTGTTGTAACATGTGGATAGTTTGTTCAGGTCAGTTTTATTAATGTTAGTAAATACTGGGGATACGTAAATTAGTGTAGAAAAGAGATGGGTTCTGGCTATGGCAATTCTAGACTCAGATGTTAGGAAACTTTTGTGCGATGGAGAGTTCCTAGTTTCTTGTGGATTTTTGCAATTGTTAAGGATATATGCTTATCGAATTTTAGTTGCTGGTCGATATAAAGTCCTAGTAATGTGACCTCTGGGACTGGGGATATGAGGGTCTTGTTGGTTGAGAGTATGGAAAAGGTAATGTCATTAGTCTTTGTTGGGAGGAATAATATAAGGTGTGTCTGTGTGTGTAAATGTGTATGTATGTATATATATATATATATATATATATATATATATATATATATATATATATATATATATATAGATACATGTGTGTGTGTATATATATATATATATATATATATATATATATATATATATACACACACATACACAAATACATATATACCTTCTGTATATATTTATACATACATACACACACAGACACATAATTTACTTACATTGAATACTGAAACTAGGTCCACTTTCTCTACTGACAGTTGAGAGGCAGTCTCCCAGCTGTACTGTACATGTGGCTGTGTATGTGCATGACTTTATGTAGTGTATTTGGAGTACATACTTGTCCTCAAAAGTGGCAAACTGCTTTCCATTTCTGACCAGCATTTAGGTCATCTTGCCCATCTGCTTGTATTGTGCACTTGTTTATTAGGACACATATCTAGCTGACTTGTTGAAGAAAGATGTTTGCCTTTAAGGTGTTCAGAAATCCATTTACTACTTGTTTAATGGTATAATATACTAATACAGATTGTTCCAGCAGGACTCCATGACTTTTGTCCCGCTCACCAGACTGAACAAGGAGAAGGTCACTGTAAGCTGCCTGTCAGGTGCCAGGATCCGCCACATAACGCAAGCACTCAGGTCACTCCAAAGCAAGTACAAGTATGACTCCATCACTGTCCATGCTGATGTGAATGACCGGAGACGTACCTCCCTGGACTACATGAAAAAAGACATAGAGGAGCTCTCTGACCATGTAGCCCAGGCTGGTATGACCCTGACCTTGAGTAGCCTCTTGCCCTCACCAAGAATGATGCCACAGTATAAAGACAAAATGATCAGTTTCAACAATTGGCTAAGGTATTGGTGTTATTCAAAGGGGATCCAGTGTCTGTCAGCCTGGGATGACATGCTCGACAAGCCACGTTGCTTCGTGAGGAACGGCTTGCACCTGTCACCCTTAGGCTTTCATATACTGGCCAAAGCTCTTGCCACCCCTATAGTGCCTTTTTTAGGCAAGGCTCAAAGGACAAACCCATATCCATAGACAACCTAAGGATAAAAAAACTAAAGGTAATGCTACTCAATGCTAGAAGTCTAAACCTCAAGATGCACGCACTCAAGGCTCTCTTCAGTATGTAGAAAATCGAGGTCTGTGCAGTAACAGAAACCTGGTTCAAGGCTCCTGAGAGCACCTCAGCACTACCAGGTTATAACTCATACCATGCGTTTTGGACCGAAGCACAAAAGGAGGGGGAGTATCTATATTCATCAAAGATACCTACAGCTCCAGGTTAGTGGCACTGCACGAAGCATCGGAAACCATCCATGTGCAACTAACAGCGGGCAAAACTGCCTTTCAGTTTGTAGCCTGCTACAGAACACCCTCCCTATTACAGGAACCCCACTTGGCATTCCTGAGAACACTGGAGAATATGAAGGTCTCTCCAAACACTATGTTATTGGGTGACTTCAACTACCCAAGCATTGACTGGGAAAACTACTCAAGCCCAAACACCCTTACCCAATGGTTCCTTGAATTTATAAACTCTAACGCAATGGAACAACTGGTCACCACTCCCACAAGAGGGAACAACATATTGGACCTGGTCATCACCAACATGGGGACTCTATGTTCCACACCAGAGTTAAACCCCTCATTGGTAAGATCAGACCATAAACAAATTTCCCTGTACATCCATATCCTGTCCCCACCCCCAGCCAAGGAAATCACTGTAAAGAATTTCTCAAAAGCCAACTTTGCACTTCTCAAGACTGAGGTGGAATCCTTCAAAGCCCCTGGGCAGAGGATAATACAGCCCAATCCGGAGAATCCTTTACAAATGCATTCTATGAGCACCTGCAGGAATGCATGGATCATGCTATCCCAAATAAAACCAAGACTCACTCCTCCAAAAACAGGAGACCAGTCTGGTGGACCCTGGCAATAAATAAGCTATACAATAGAAGGAGGAAGCTACTACATGACAGAGCAAAATCCCAAAAAGGGAAGGCATCTCTGATCAGTATCAGCAAGAAACTTCATTCCCTCATAAAATCATCAAAGGCCAGCTTCGAAAGAAAAATTGCCCTAGACACTAAAGATAATCACAAGGCCTTCTTTAGTTATGTCAGGAACATGGGCGGAAACTCCCAGATATGCTCTGAATTGTTGCATAATGGTACAAAATATATCAAACCTACAGACATAGCCAACATCCTGGCAGACAGATTCAGTGCAAACTCCCCCCCCCCTTCCCCCCCAAAGGAGCAAATGCGTATCCCAATTGAATGCAACCTCCCTGACATCACAGATGCACAGGTGAAAGCTGCCCTCTCCAAAGCAAAAAACACAGCATCTATGGGACCAGACGGTGTCCCAGGCTGTGTCTTACACAAGCTCCAAGAAGAACTGAACCCTCACATTAAGTCACTGTTCAAACTTAGCCTTACTACAGGATATGTACCCAAAGAATGGCGTACAGCTACAGTGGTCCCACTCCACAAAGGTGGTGCCAGAACAGACCCCAGAAACTATCGCCCCATAAGCCTGACTAGTCTGGTCTGTAAAGCTATGGAGCGTATTATCAGGGAACTCATAAACAAAGACATTGGGAGCCTCCAGACACTGGACCCTACCCAATTCGGCTTTGTTAAGGGCAGATTTTGCCTCTTAAACCTAGTTGATTTCTTTGAAACAGTTACCAAAGCCATAGATGAGGGCAAAGTAGTCCACACAGCCTACCTGGACCTCGCAAAAGTCTTCGACACAATACCCCACTCGGGCATCATAAATAAGCTTACCAGCTTAAATATCAACCCCTATATCACAAGATGGGTTGCAAACTGGCTCAGAGATAGAACCCACATGGTCAGAATCGCAGGTGCCATGTCCGAATCCAAACCAGTTACAAGTGGCATCCCACAGGGCTCAGTTCTGGGACCTCTCTTGTTCAGTATATACTTCTCTGAGGTTCAGGCTAACACGGGGGGATTACGGCTGACAAAGTTCGCAGATGACTGCAAACTGGGGGCCATAATCAAATCTCCAGCTGACACAAGAATCCTCCAAAAGGGTCTCACAGAGATGGATGCTTGGTGCCAGAGCCACGGCCTCAAGCTAAATGCTAAAAAGTGCATAGTCATCTCCTTTGGGAAAAACAAGGTGCCCACAAATTACCACATAGGTGGTAATCCATTAAGTACAGAAGAAGTAATTAGAGATTTGGGGACCAACATAGATAGTAATCTCTCCTTTGATAATCACGTTGCCAAAGTGGTTAGAAAGACCTTCTATATAGCCCACCTTATCATGACAGGGTTCACATCTAGATCAAGAGAGGTCATTGTGCCCCTCTACTTGTCACTCATCAGGCCCATAATTGAATACAATGCCCCTTTTGGGATGTACCTTATCCGACACCTGCAGCAACTGGGGAGACCCCAAAAGTACCTCACCAAGAGGATCATGGGCTACAAACAGATGTCCTATGCAGCTCGACTAAAGAAACTCCAGCTCTACTCAGTTGCTTACCACCTACTCAGAGGCGATCTATGCCTGACGTACAAAGCCATGTCAAACCAAGAATTAATGGACATGCTCCACCTCAAAAAATCCAAGTCCCTTAGAGCTACATGCTCCAGGGACCTAAACCTCAGCACAAAAATAAACAGGACATGCTGGAGGGACATATTCATTTCCCAGAGGCTCCCCTCACTCTGGAATAGAATCCCAATTCATGTTAGACATAGCCCCTCGCTGACCCTCTTCAAGCGAAATCTAGACGCATGGATGGAAAATCGCAAATTCACCCCTGGGATCTCTTCTGTGTCCCTGCTAGACAGAGGCACAGTAAACTAATCTTAAAAGGGTACCTTCTGTGACCTACTTTACAGAGGCACAGTAGGCTAATCTAATAGGGAGGCGGAAACCAAATACACTCTGGCTAGGCTTATAAATGCCCTAGGGCAGATAGCCTAGCATATACCTATGAACCTATGAAATCTCTGCCTGACCTATAGCAGTCAGGTATGATTAGTGATCCAGCTATTGGAGAAGCTGACTGAGGGTGGGGAGTGAGTGAACATCCCCCCTCAGCCAACACAAATCCTAGGCAGCTGCCTAGATTGCCTAGTACTGGATGCAGCTCTGACTTTTTCATATCATGATCTCTAACTTGGCATGTATCATTTGGAATTGGCACACAGCGGTAGAATCAATATTTTTCACACATTTCATAAGACCCACGTGTATTACTATTTATTATGCAAATTATCAATTAGTTCTTTTTGCCCACTTGTGCCATCACTGATCCCTTTTCCACGTTGTAAATCAGAATACTACATCCTTTTTGGCAGAAAAATGTCTCACGTTTAAAATGTCATTAATAATAATCACTACTCTGATCCTTATATGGATAGGGGTACTTGTACACAAGTTCTCAAAAGAGTTTGCTTATGACCAATTTCACTTACTGTTATTCAGTGCTCTGTTCAACCAGGATGGTGCTGCCCAACAAGTCTCTCTCATATGTTGGCAGTGTGATAGAAACACTCTAATCATACTTTTATTTTATAGTTTTGAGTTAGGGGCTCACATGGAATGTTTAATTGCTGTGTTTCATCTTTGCTTCCATTCACAGAAAGTGTTTCACATGGTAGTTTTATTCTGTCTGTATATCTACTCTCTCCTGTAAATGCATATCCTGGAAAGCAATTAGAACCTCCTTGCCAGCCTTCCATTCCCATGTAACTGTCTTTGGTCCCTAACTGGACCCTGTTTGTATATGTTATATAATTATTGCACAAATGTACTTGTAATGCATCCTTTCAACTCTAAATAATGCAGGAATGTACACTTTTATTTGGGTACACTGTTTAAGTGCTGCATGACTGATATCAGTAAAGACTGTCAAACAGTTCAGCTTAACAGAGGTGACTTTCACAATTTGAATGTATTCTGTTCAAGGCTAGATGGGAAAGGTGTCCTGCTTAAGAAAGTTACAAAGCATTCATTACTAAATGCCAAAATCTTTCTTACATACACATCATTAAGTAAAGGACACTGAAGACACAGACTAAACAATAAGCATACTGTAATAGTTCTGTATGTGGCCAAATCTTATATCATTGTTATAGTATGGATAGCACCAACATATCCCAGAGTACTTAATGTATATACTACATGGTGACATAGGATCATAGGAGGTTACTAGGCTAATGACTGTAGGGCCCTTACAAGCCTAGCCAAGTTTTACCCTTATTGCCATGATCAGCACCTATCACCCCTGTCCAAGAGGAACATAGATGGAACCCCTGGGCTAAACTTTCAGTTACCCATATAATCATCTGGATTACATTTGAATAGGCCCAATGAGGTGCTCTGCTTGACAAAGTGGGAGTCTGTTCCAAAGGTGTGGTAACTTCTGGGAGACAACCTTCTGTCCCTCCAGCAGGTTCTATTAATGTCACATACCAGGTTAAGGCCACTAAAGCTAGTAACCTGTGTACCATTTGAGTTACAGATATGCAGCATTTCCAATAAAGCAGTGGTCAAAGATTGCCTTATATGCAAGGCAGAGATCACCTCTGAGCAGTATGCATGAAACAGAATAAAGTGACAGTAATTTCAGATAATCCTCATAAGACAGATGCTGAAGACCTTGAATTTTCCTTCTGAGGAACCTTTGTGGTCTCTCCAATTGCTGCAGGTGCTTGGAAATGTACATACCAAAAGGGGCATTATACTCAGTTATTGGCCTGATGAGGGAAGAGTACAAGGAGGTTATAACTTCTTTTTTTTCTGGAGGTAATGCCCTTACTTATGAGATGAGCAATATAGAATATCCTTCTTACCACTGTGGAGACATGGTGATCAAAGGTAAGGTTGCTGTCAACCTGTGTGCCCAGGTCTCTCACCACTGAGTGCATGCATAGGGCATTGTTATTTATGTGGTAGTTAGCAGGAAGATTTCACTTACTGAAAGGGATGAGAATACAGTTTTTGCATTGGGTTTAAGGCCATGACTTTGGCACCAGTCATTAGTTTTTGTAAGACCCTCTTGTAGGATGTTGACATCATTTGGAGATTCTATGACTGCTCTCAGTTTGCACAGCCGCAGACCTTTAGTTTTAGATTGCACTTCAGAGAAATAGATTCCAAACAGTTGAGGTCCCAGGACTGATCCCTGTGGAACACCACTGGTTACAGGTCTGCTGGTGAAGGTGGATTCCTTTATTTTGACTATATGGGTTCTATCAGTGAGCCATTTAGTGACCCATCTAATGATGTACAGGTTGATACCTAGCTGGGTGTGTCTGTCAATTATGCCTGAGTGGGGGATAGTTTCAAAGCCATTGATTATGTCTAGGTAGGCTGTGTGCACAGATTTCCCCTCATCAAGGGCCTTGGAGACTGTCTTGAAGAAGGCCACCAGGTTTAACAGGCATGATCTCCCTTTGACAAATCCAGATTGAGTAGGGTCAAATGTTTGGAGGTTACCAATGTCTTTGCTGATAAGGTCCATGATGATTTTCTACATGGCTTTTCAGATAAGGCTAGTCAGGCTAATAGGTCTATAGTTCGGGGGTCAGTGGAAGCACCACCTTTGTGTAAGGGGATAATGGTGACCTTTTTACATTCAGCTGGGATGAAGCCAGTGTTTAGACTATGACTGAAAAGAGTACCCAATGGTGTTGCTTATTCTTGTTTGAGCCCGTGTGTGTGTATGTATGTATATATATATATATATATATATATATATATATATATATTTATGGATCTAGGATGTTTGATCGAATGATCAAACATCTGAATCCATAACCACTGAACACACTTTAACAAAAGTGCTTTCATCAAAAAAGTGCTTTCGTTAAAGCGTGTGAATAAAAAAAAAAAAAAAAAAAACACTACATTAACATTTCTGCAGGGGGGCTGTGCTCCTGCCCCCACACACCCCCTACTTTAATATTCTCCCTCCAAGACCGTACTACAGTGAGGAAAAGGGAATTATCCCTTATCCGCAACGTAGTACGGCCTTGGCAACAGGAATACTCACACAAAAGTGCTTCTTCGGTAAAAAGCACTTTTGCATAAGTATGCTCACCCTAAATGGATTCGGACATTTGATCATTCGATCAAACGTCCTAGATCCATATATATATATATATATATATGTATGTGTGTGTGTGTGTGTGTGTGAGTGTATATGTACATATGATTTTTTGTTTCTGTATTTGCATTATTTTCTTCTCATTTCAGTTCAGTGTTATTTTTCTTGCAGTTATAAAAGTTGTACATTAGCAGAAAGAAAAACCTATTTCTCTTTTGTAAGGCCTAATGAAGATTAAATATTTGGAATTATAATAGGAGCTGGAACTTAGAATTTTTGTTTAAGTTAAATCAGTTCATAGTTTTCGTGAGAGAGTTGCCTACACATACAGTAAAACCAAATCCCATCCTTAAGTCCAGCAACTCTTAAGCTGATCAGACATTTTGTTAATTTAAATTGGTGTTCAAAACCCTTCTCATTCTGATATGCTGTGTTGCATTAAGTGATCACTATGAGATTATACAGTAAAAATTGCCATCGCAGTCATATTTTCACATAATTGTTTTTTAATTTCCAGTTTTTACCAGTACCTAGTATTGTCTGTAAAAGATGTAAACCAACAAAATAAAATACATTGGTTTAAAAATGTGTTATAAAACTATCAATATTAGAGTCCCATTGACAAAGCTAAAACTAGGCAGTGACTAGCAGTACAGTTTTATTTAACATATTTTATACAGAAAGATTCTAATTTTAGATTAAGTATAGATGCATTACATGAACTAACTTTCAATAAACAGCAGATGATGGTTATCTCAGGCATTACAATCATGCACAAAGTAAATTCATTGCTTATGACAAGATTTAAAATGCATCTGAGAACTGCAAGTATATCCCAAATATTAAGGCAGAATTTTAAGGAACAGCTCCATCCTCTGAGCATTCATATACATCAGGAATACACAGAGTACAGTGTGCCTACAAAAGCCTCACTCATATCTGAAGAAGCCGCAAGTTCAAAAAATTCAGATGCTGGTTACAAATAAGTTATACAGAACTCACAGAGTACAGCAACATTATTTGTATGCAGTCACTAAAACAACTCCAGGAGCTGAATCTTTAAAAAAAAAAATCTTGGGGTTAATACTGAACCACACAAATGTGAGGCACAGTGACCTGAAAACACCCAGAACATCTAAGAAATTGGTGACCCCCATTGGCTGAAAAAGCAAATACCTCACTGAACATTAAAAGTAATTTGCAACAGTATCCTACCTAGCTGTGTTCAAAATTGGGATAATCTGAACTATATTAGAAAGATTTAATGATAATTATAACATTACTTTTATTCATGGTGCAGTGCACAATCTAAGAAATTAATCCCTTTTGGATAAAGAGGATATTTTGAATATCCTAGAAAGCATGTGCAAAACACATCTGTTTAGCAAAATCTCAACATTTCCTTGCATGGTGCCCTCACATTAAGACAAGATTTGGACATTCAGTCAGCAGTTAGGGATAAGATGCAATAAGCACAGGGTTCAGTGTAAGTTGGTCTGCATCCAGTGAGATGTGGAATGCTCTGTGCCTGATGGGATTTAATTTTCTGCATGGAGAGAATGACAAGGACATTTTCTATTTCCAATATGTATTTTCAGACTCTTCCTGTTATAAAACAGATATAAAAAATTAACATAAAAGAATAGATATGAGGGTAGATATAAAAAATAACATAAAAGAATGGGTATGAAGGTATCACTCACATTTGAACAGTGCATCTGGGAATTTAAATTTCATTTTCCTTGCTTGAGGGATGCTGATATCTGCATTACTTCACAAACCATATTTAGATTTCCAAAATTCCTATCCCACATTCCAAGGTATACATATTTTCCTTTGTGTAGGTTTGATGGGATATATGGTGGTATCTCAATATTTCTAAAAGAACACCTACAAACTACAAGCCAAGATAACAGCACAGAATTAGAAACTGCTCACACAATAAGAAAAATCAGTGGCATTTAATATAAGCAATGCAAGATCCTAATGTTCAATATACATTTCTCTTAAAGAGCATGAGGCTTTCCTGATTACACACCAGGATATACAAATCTATAAAAACAGAGCTCTTAAGAAAGATTTTACCTTTATAAACCATTATGAAATAAGTATGCCTTAACATGAACTGTGTCACATTTTTTGAACAAGCATTACAAAATTCATCTAGGAATGTCAGATGAATGTCAACATCTGAGATATCATGAAAACACACCTATGATCTTTCTACATGCCCCCTTTTTAGATTCTGATGGAGTTCCTGGTAGGAATGAAGGTGCCAAATCTTAAATAAAGCAACTGGCTTTCACCACTCATTTTTTTATACTTGGTGGATTTATCTGTAGTCATTTGGTGTCCCCCAGAGGCTGATAGCATTTTGTATTTGGTTATTGGTCTTTTACTCCATTCACTGTCCTTTTGTAGCACTAGTGATCTAATAGGAGACCAATGGGAAGATCTGGCTGAAATCTCCAAGATCATGGCTATAGCAGCCATCAACTAATCTTACTCTTCCTACAAAGAGTGGTTACTAAACCCTGAGGACAGGAGGGAACTGAAAACAAGATGGTCATGTCAGCATGTAAAGCTCTTTTAAGTGACCATTACTTATTGAGAAGACCGGATAGTAATTCAGTGCAGAGAAATAGCAACTGCTATTTTAACAGAAGCAGGAGGGATCTCCATATGCACTACAACCTCCTGAAAAAGGGTGGAACAAACTGTACTTGAGCTGACCCTCTGATTTCTGGGTAACAGAGTTACTGGGACCATGTCTACACTGTCCATCCTTACTGTATTATTACTGTATTATTTTCGGTGTTCTTTCTTTAGGTTTGGATGGCTAAAATATTTTTCCTCAGTAGCTTTGCACGGATGGCAGGTGCAAAGGCCCAAAATGCAAGAAACATAAAATAAAGACAGCCAGAACCTTACTGAGATCCAAGACTTTATTAAGTCTTATTCTTGTTGTGGAGCATTGATAAAACACACAAAAACATATTAGGAAGGGCCAAAACCTCCTAATTTTAAACACACAGACAGGTTTTGGCCAAAACCCTTTATCAGTACCACCTATGTCACCACACAAGGTTCTAATTTAGTATACAATGTAATTATTGTTATACTACATGCATGATGCTTGTGATTCTCAATATACATCATAATGTACATTACTTACATGGCATACACAGTTCGGTCTCAGTAACACCTATGTCACACACAAGGCTCTCTCTCAGTGTACAATGTAATTATTGTTACACTACATGCATGATGTTTGTGATTCTAACTATACATCATATGTACATTACTTATGTGGCATGCATCTACTTTCTTTGCACGAAAGTACATTTCAATGAATTGTACTTACCTGAGCTGAATCCACTGAAGCT